>NC_069500.1:1382554346-1382564346 GCF_027579735.1 Bombina bombina
TAGAAGTGGTAACTGTGGGAATATGTAAGCTAGGCTGAACCCCCAATGTACCGCTAAGGCATCTATCAGCTCTGCCTGGGGATCCCTGGACCTCGACACCGTATCGGGGTAGCTTGCAATTGAGTCTGGACGCCATGAGATCTATCTCCGGCGTTCCCCATCTGAGACAAATCTCCGCAAACACCTCGGGGTGAAGAGACCATTCCCCCGGATGGAAAGATTGTCTGCTGAGAAAGTCCGCTTCCCAGTTGTCCACACCTGGAATGTGAATCGCTGAGAGCGAGCAGCTGTGGGACTCCACCCACTCCAAGATACGAGACACCTCCCTCATTGCTAGGGAGCTCCTCGTACCCCCCTGCTGGTTGATGCAAGTCACGAGGTAATGTTTTCGTTCTGGAATCTGATGAAGCTGAACGACCCCAGAGGAGCCCATACCTTCAGAGCACTGTAGATTGCTTGGAGTTCAAGAATATTTATCGGAAGGAGAGACTCCTCCTGGGACCATTTCCCTTGTGCCATCCTGGCACCCCAAACAGCCCCCCATCCTGCCAGACTGGTGTCCGTGGTCACAATCTCCCATGACGGTCTCAAGAAGGATGTCCCCATGGACAGTTGCTCCGGACGGATCCACCAAGAGAGGGAGATCCGAGTCTGAGCATCCATGGATATCTGCTGTGATAGATCTGAATGATCGCCGTTCCACTGTCTCAACATGCACAATTGAAGAGGTTTGAGATGGAACCTGGCGAATGGGATGACGTCTATGCTTGAAACCATGAACCCGATCACCTCCATACACTGAGCCATCGAGGGGCTTGAGGAGGACTGAAGGCCAAGACAGGTGGACGCAATCTTCCTGCGTCGATGGTCTGTGAGAAATATTTTCATGGCCATAGAGTCTATTATCGTGCCCAGGAACTGCACCCTGTTGCTGGGAACCAGGGAACTCTTTCCTGAGTTGATTTTCCAATCGTGTGATTGGAGCAAAAGAAGAAGAGCCCTCGAATGATCCTCTGCGAGACTGATGGATGGTGCCTGGACTAGGAGGTCGTCCAGATAAGGCTCCACAGCAATGCCTCTGGATCTGGCCACTGCAAGTAGCGCCCCCAGAACCTTTGTGAAGACTCTTGGGGCCGTTGCCATGACCAAAAGGAAGGGTCACAAACTGGAAGTGTTGGCCCAGAAATGCAAATCTTAGGAACTTGAAGTGGTCCCTGTAAATTGGCACAAGAAGGTAAGTGTCCTTCAAGTCTATAGTCGTCATGAACTGTCCCTCTTGAACTAGGGGTAGGATAGAACTGATCGTTTCCATTTTGAATGATGGAACAATCAGAAACTTGTTTAAACACTTTAGGTCAACAATCGGACGAAACGTGCCCTCCTTCTTTGGAACCACAAAAAGATTTGACTAGTACCCTAGACCCCGTTCTGTAAGGGGTACTGGTACGATAACGCCGAGAGAGGCGAGATCTCTCACACACTCTAGAAAGGCCTCTCTTTCTTTCTGGTATTGAAGACAGGTTTGACAGGAGGAATCTGCCCTTGGGCGGATGGGATCTGAACCCTATCCTGTAACCCTGGGTGACCACTTCCAGAACCCAAGGGTCCTGAACGTCCTGCAACCAGGCTTCTGACAAGAGAGATAATCTGCCACCTACTTGGTCCAGAGACCGGTCGGGGACCGCCCCTTCATGCCGACTTGGTCTCAGCGGGCTTCTTGCTCTGCTTAAACTTGTTCTAAGATTGAGCCGTCTTCCAAGTTCCCTTGGACTGGTCCACTCTTGCAGCAGGCTGCTGGCGCTGGGCCTTATCCGCACGAAAAGGGACGAAAAGTAGATCCCTTCGGCTTTGCCTTCTTATTCTGCGGTAGGAAAGCCCCCTTGCCTCCCGTAACCGTGGATATGATCGAATCCAATCCTGGATTAAACAGAATCTTTCCTTGAAAAGGCAGGAACAGCCTCAATTTAAGAGGTCATGTCCACAGACAAAGAATTTAGCCACAGAGCCTTGCGAGTCAAAACTGAAAAACCTGACACCGTTCAGGCAAATCATTTTCACATTGGCATCACAGATGAAAAAATTGGCGACCTTCAGCGCCTTAATCTTATCCTGTATCTCGTCGATGGAAGTCTCCCCCTCAATCATTTCACACAGGGATTCACACCAATATGTTTCAGCTCCAGCAACCACCGCAACGGCTGCTGCAGGCTGAAAAACAAAGCCTGTGCTCTGAAACATCTTTCTTAACATGTTTTCCAGCTTTTTATCCATGGGCTCTTTAAACGACAAACTATCCTAGAGGGGAATAGTTGTCCGCGAGCATAGAGATAGCACCATCCACCTTAGGGACGGTACCCCACAGCTCAAGCTGAGAGTCCGGAACGGGGAACAGTTTCTTAAAGGAAGAAGGGGAAAAGGAAGAACATAATCGCTCCCATTCATTCTTAATAATATTAGCCATTTTAACGGGAACCGGGAAAGTCTGAGGTACTACCCTGTCCTTGTACACCTTATCTAGCTTAGGTATTGAAGGTTCCTCCGGAATCTTAGGCTCCGGAACCTCCAGAGTAGTAAGCACCTGCTTCAGCAAAAAGCACAAATTCTCCATCCTAAACATGAAATCAGGCTCCTCCACACCTGGAGCGTTAGCTGATACGGACTCCGACTCAGAAGGGTCCTCCTCCGAAGAGTCGGAGTAGGCCTCGTCATTGTATAATGCCTCTGGGATTTCCATCAGCGTAGACAACCCCTGGGCCGGGCCGCCATGGTACACCCTACGCCTGCGCTTAGCAGAACGTGGTAAGGCCTAGATCACTTTCGAAACCGCCGATTCCAGCTGGTCTGCAAAGTCTGACGGCCAACGAATCTCTCCTGAAGGAGTTACGGTTGGACCCCGGGGCGCTGCATGTGCAATTGGAGATGAATGCAGGGAACGCACCTCACGGGACGAGGAACCCTCAGAGGTGGACGGCTCAGTGGACTAGACATCAGTTTACATTTAGATGTCGTAACTTTATTATGGCATGTCGAACATAGTTCAGCAGGCTGATCTACCAGAACCTCCTCACAATAAACACAGGAATGAGACTTTGTTAAAGAGGGAGAACCCTCTAACGCGTCAGAGTCCTCCATAGCCTGCACTTTTATAATGGAATAGCTTAACTTATAAATAGGCACCTTTATACCTCCAATGGCCGGGGCACTCACCACCTCCTAGGACCCGGACTACAGAAACCGCTTTGTCTCCTGCGCTGCTGATCAACAGAGGAAGAGAGATAGGCACACCCGGTCACATGGAATGCCTGGCAGGACCACCCCTGCACTAAGAAGAAAACGTGCCAAAAAGGACCGTGCAATACTCCCGTCAGTAACCTGAAGTTCCATAATCTCCCCCTGTTGTTCAATAATCCCCTTTCCAGGAATATTAACCCTCATTTCTTTAAAGATAAAAGGTGTCACACTGTGACCCTGTCTTCTGCTATTATGTATAAAAATTAAACTATCTTACCAGAATCTAAGCCGTGGAACAGGAACACGGCCCTTCAAGT
Source organism: Bombina bombina (assembly GCF_027579735.1). Lineage (NCBI taxonomy): Eukaryota > Metazoa > Chordata > Amphibia > Anura > Bombinatoridae > Bombina > Bombina bombina. The sequence continues at coordinate 1,382,557,895 of NC_069500.1, forward strand.
GTAACAGGTTAGTAGCCTCGCTCCTGACATGGACTTGAGTGCAGAAAGCAGGCAGCGAAACTAGTCAACGCTGATTGCTTGTGGAGCTGTTAATAGGAGTCGGGATGGTTTCGCAGAAAGACTCTCCTTGCATCTCCGGACTTTCGCCCAGGCTCTCACTGAGAGGCTGACAGGACTACTTCAAACTCCAGTCCCACTGCGAAGAGTACTACCCTCCATAAGGGACTACTCCGAATCCTCAGCACTTCTCTGCCATCCTCCTGTGAAGAAAGGCAAAGAATGACTGGGGGATGAGGGAAGTGGGGGAGGTATTTAAGCCTTTGGCTGGGGTGTCTTTGCCTCCTCCTGGTGGCCAGGTTCTTAAATCCCAACAGTAATGAATGAAGCCGTGGACTCTCCTCCCCTTTAGATGGAAAAGATACCCACCATATATGTGGATATCAAAGAATGACAAGGCTGCAATCAAAGCCCCAAATAAAAATAAAATCCTCTTCACAACACCACCAAATACCCCCCCCCCCAAACAATAGTGTAACATAAGCAAAAAAAACTAAGACCAGGCCTGGAATACAGCGTAGTTAATTCTGGATTATATGTTTCAAGAGCAACATTAAGCTGTTATTTAGCTACCTGCAGGTCGCGACATAGATGCCGCAGGAACTATTGCTGAACTTTGAGAGTGTTTTTACACTTATCTGCTCTAATTTTTAGTTATATTTATGATCATTCCAGGCCTGGTCTTGTTTTTTTGTTTAGGTTACAATTGTTTTGTGGGGGTATTTGGGGTGCTGTGAAGAAGTGTAAATAAAGCTTTTTTTTTGGGGGGGGGGCTTTGAGTGCAGCCTTGTAATTCTTTAATATCCACATATATGGTGGGTATCTTTTCTCCTTTTACTTTTGGTACATGTTAGTATATGACTGCTAGCCCCATCTTTAGTCCCATAAATATGGTAGAGTGCACACCTGCCTTTGTTAATTAACTGTGCATTATATATGCTTTATATTTATTTTTTTCAGTAGATTAATAAAACTGAAATGAAAACTACTCATATTTACCTTGTTACATACAACTTGCGGTTTGTACTGAGGAAGACAAAGATTTATAACCATCCTTCTCTAATGACGAAGATCTCTTATAACCGGTACCTTCAAAACACAAATAAAAACCATCTTATTATGTATTATAAATAGTCACTGCATTAATAAAAATAAAGAGATTTAGTATGTATTAAAAATTGTGAAACCTCATTTGTGGTATTACTAGATTTTGGCACATGCTTGTTGTTACACATGCAGGGGGGGGTGTCAGCAATTCTGCAGTGGTGTTACTGCCCAAAGGATTAACAGATGCATTAGCTATCAGCAGTACAGGTAGAAAGCCCTTTATCCAAAATGCTTGGATTCTGGAATATTTGTTTCACTAAAATGGGACAGTTTGGAGAGGGGATGGAATTAAGTGTAAACATCTTATGTCATTTAGGCAATATTTACATTATTATTGGTTATTTGTAGAGCGCCAACAGATTCCGCATCTTATATTTCATAATACAGATTATACACGCAACCTAAAGGTAGTTTAATAATGTTTAATATACTACAGTACTGTAATCAGAAAGGCGATATTTGTTGTTTAAATAAATAAAGCCTATTATTTGCATATTTAGAACACAAAACTAAATACACAGACAGAGAAAAATTTGTATTTTTTTTTTTAATTACTAATTAAAAATGATATATTTCAGAATAAGCTTGGATTTTGGAATTTTAGATTTGGGGATTTTTACCTGTTACTAAAAGAGCTAGCTCAGATATATGTTTGTGTGAATCATTGGCATCACATATGAGCTAAGTAATATAATATTCTCGGATTATAAGTGCTATTATCTATACACTACTATACTTTACAGTGCTTGACAAATCCGTCTAAAAATTAGGAACCAGACAGTGGGATTTGTAAAAAGATATAAGGAAAATAACTCAAAAAGTTAGTTGCCAGGGATAAAATGCTAGGAGTCAGTGACAAACACGCTGCTGGCTCTGCATTACACAGAACCTTTTTTTGATATTTTTTTTAGATCAGATTTATGGCTACAAAGTTCACAAAATTCCTGGAAAATGCATGGCGGCGTCAATGTCGCACTTAAAGGAACAGCAACGCCAAAATTAAATGGTAATTATTCAAAGAGAATATTACATTTTAAACAATTTTGCCCATTTCCTTCTTTATTGAATTTGCTTTGTTCTCTTGGTATCCTTGTTCAAGAGTAAACCTAGATAGACTCATAGGAGCTGAGAAGTGTGCACGTGTCTTTAGCTGCAGTGTTCGTAACTATGTTTAACATTGCTATAAAATGCTGTTGCCAGGAAGCTAAAGATACGTGCACGCTCCTGAGGTCACCTAAGATTACTCTTCAACAATGGATAAGAAGAGAAATAAGTAAACCTACTAAAAATTGCAAAGTTGTTTAAAAATGTCCTGCTCTGTCCAATACATTTAAGTTTCATTTTGACTTTACTGTGGTTTTAAATGGTTGAAGTCTTAACCAAGAGCTTGTGGCAAAAGCAAACATAACACGCCATTTGTGTCATTAAAGGGACAGTAAACACCTTGTAATTACAAGACATTTCTGTTGTGTTGCTGTAGAACATTATCAGTCAAGTCTTAGCGTTTTTAAACCAAATTACATTTTACTGGAGTTATTTTTCAATAGCAAAATTCCAGCCAGCATTTGCCTTATTTATAGGAGCCAATCTGGGTTTTAGTCTGCAGACAACAAGGCTCAACATAGTCATAAATTAGAGTAAAAAGAATGTATTTGCAGTAATCAGTTAAAGTCAATTACCGACAGATATCTAGCAGAGTTAGCCTTGAGAAAGGGGCAAAATAAACAACACAAATATATTGCAAAGTAGTACCTTTAATAATTTAATATAAACATTTTAAGAAAAACTCCAACTTCACTGCAAATGAACACTCACATTATATCAGAGTACAAACGTCATTGGTTTTATTAAAAATAAAAGATTGTGTTTAGCAACATTATCGGAGGAACTTTAAACACAGAAGCAAAGATATGCAAATACCCAAGAAATGCCATCTGAATCTATTTCAGCAAGTCCAAAGCACAGAATTTGAGAAGACAAAAAAAAATCCCCCCCAAGGTGTTAAGAATATTTCTAAAAAAGTAAATTTAAATAACAGATTTTAGTATTTTCAACCTTCTTGAAAGATAAAATGTAAAATCAAATCCAAGCTTGAAGTTTTGTTTAAGGTTAAATACTGCCACCTGGTGTTTATATATTGAAATTACATGATACTGATTGTAGGAACCAAAATCTAAGAATTATTATCTCAAGTTACCAAAGCTCCGTTTACATAACTATTGCAGACTCCGGTCGGTGCTTTTTATCTTACCCCCCCCCCGAGCCACCCTTCTACACAAAAGTATAAAAACATTTTAACCAGTAAGTACAATTTCAACCTGTACCTACCTGCTCACTCTTTTGCCAGAAAGGAGGGCAAGCTTCCCTGCAGTGACGTCTGTGGGTGAGAATTCTTCTACTGCACAGCCAGGTGCTTTAGACCAAGGGGCGGCAAAAAAGTCCAACAGGGATCTGAAACGTAGATTTAAACAGAGCTTAGGCAACGTGTATGCATTACACAGTGCAATGTTTTAATAGGCCATTATAGTAGAAAAACAGCATGTCTAGAGCCCATTATTATAAAACGAGTGACCCCTGCACCTCTATGTATTTAAACACTGCAAAAGGGGTGAAACACAAAGTGCTGCTGAGGAGCCACAGAGCCCTGCTGGTCCCAAGTGGAAACTGTCACAGATCCAATCACCAGCACTAGTCACATGACTGTAAATAGCTCTGCTGATTGTTTCCATTTGGTACTAGCAGTTCTCCGCATCGCCTGAGCAGAACTTTAACTAGGTGTTTAACTAGATGCGAGTTTAACACATAGCATTATTGGCTTGCTAGTTCTAAAACTATATGCTCTAACCAATTAAAGCAAAGCTAAGAATTTGTGCCATTGCTTTTGTGGCCCCAAAAAAACGTGGACCGGGAACTCATAATGTGGACAAACAAGGCGGCCATAAAAGGGCCACCTGGAGGGGTGGCAGCAAAAAGAGGGTCCCCTGCAACTTTACCTAAATGAGGCTCTGTGCCACTGGACATCTGTGGCACCCATAGGTTAGGAAGCTGCCCATCAGTCACTGATGTAAAGTTTGTAATTGTAGGAAGGTTCAAAAAGATCTTTGATGAAAACAACGTCATGTAAAGTATAGGAATGTTGTCTTCCATCTACAAAAAACCTTACATCCAATGCGCATGTGTTTTTAAAGGGACAGTCGACTCCAGAATGTTTGTTTAAAAATAACATTTCTGCTCCTAAGCATGCATAGGTATGTTTTTCAACAAAGAATACCAAGAGAACAGGGTGAATAAAAATTAATGATTTAAATAAAAAAAATAATCAAATAAAGATTTTTAAAATAAAATTAGAGGAAAATATCTATCTAAATATAGTTTCTATTTAAGATACTAAAGGTTATTCATCCTGAAATAGACGCTTTTTATTATTTAGCAATCTGCTCTATATTCATGGCTGAAATGTCTGTTTTTGGTAAATCAATTCCATTATTCCATGCACAATGTTATGCTCTCCCAGAGATTTCTGTCAGATTAGTTTGGACAATTTTTCTATCTTGAAGATATCACATATTATTGGTTTTGTAGTTCTCAAAACTGTGAATTTGTGTCTGCAGAAATAACACGCCCCTTCTTCACAGCAAAAATATTATAAAATGAGCATGCAGAGTTGAGAAATAGATCTTAAAGGGTCATAATCATGAAAGAAAACTTTTGGGTTTCAGATAAAAGCATACAATTTTCAGATTTACTTGTATTGTCAGATTGGCTTCATTCTCTTGGAATCCTTTGTTGAAGGATATCCTTTGGTTGAGAAAGTGACAAGCAGCTAGCTCACAGTAGTGCATTGCTTCTCAGCCTACCTATGCAGGCTTTTCAACAATGGATACCAAGAGTACAATGCAAATTTGATATGAGAAGTAATTTGGTAAATTGCATGTTCATTCTGAATCATTGTTTAATTTTGACTTTATTGTCCCTTTAATGCCATTGCTCCCCTGCAAAAATGTACACAGAATCAACCCATACTAAGGAGCCAATTTATCAAGTTGAGGCGGACAGCCGCAACTCTCCTCTGGCGGGCTACATTCCCCTGGCGGAATTCAGCATTGCACACAAGCCCTATTTTGCGCATGCATGCAATCCCGTCCCCTGCCCAAGCACAGCCAATCACGTGCTGGCAGTAGCTGTCAATCTCCCCGGTCGGACTAGACCGGGGAGATTGAAATTCACCACCTAAGAGGTAGCGAAAGGGTAGGGAAGAAACAGTCTAATGACCGCTGCTTGTTAAATACGGCGTGCAGGTTCTCTTGTGAGAACCTGCAGTCGTAGGCAAGCGAAAGCCTGACGAAGAGCTTGATAAGTCGCCCCCTAAGTTTCATGAAGCTCACTGAATAGAAGATTGTTTGGAGTGGAATACATCTTCACAAGGACCTAAGTGTGAGGAGGGAGGGGCAAGCATTAAAAATGAAAAATAAAGGTTATTGTTTTAGTTCAGTAACACTTTCAATTATTATTGTTATTTTTTCTCCTTCAAATAAAGTACAGGTGAAAAGTTGATCAAATATAAATGATTAACCATTAAACTGGAGATAATTCACCTCCGAATAATTTCAATGATCTATCTATGCATATCTGATGATATATTTACCATACCAGTAATGGTCTGATATAACTGGAAAAAATAATCTTGAAAAAAAAAAAAAAAAACATTCTAAAAATGAAAACCATGATTTAAAGGTTTTACCGACTATCGATTTAAATCACTAATTTGTTCTTTTGCAGGGTGAATTCGATTTAAATCAAAGCAAATTTGAGGATAAATTTGAAAAATTGTTGTTTAAAATTGTATGACCTATCTGAATCATAAAAGTGTAATTTTCACTAAACTGTCCCTTTTTGACCAATTTGTTAAAGGGACAGTCAAGTTAAAAAAAAAAAAAACTCATGACATAATTAGGGCATGTAATTTTAGACAACTTTCCAATTTACTTTATTTACCAATTTTGCTTTGTTCTCTTGGTATTCTTAGTTGAAAGCTAAACCTAGGAGGTTCATATGCTAATTTCTTATACCTTGAAGGCCCCCTCAAATCTGAAAGCATTTTGACAGTATTTCACCACTAGAGGGCATTAGTTCATGTGTTTCATATAGATAACATTGAGCTCATGGACGTGAAGCTCCTGGAGTGAGCACTGATTGGCTAAAAATGCAAGTCTGTCAAAAGAACTGAAATAAGGGGGCAGTTTGCAGAGGCTTAGATGCAAGATAATTACAGAGGTAAAACTTGTATT
>NC_069500.1:1382869346-1382951846 GCF_027579735.1 Bombina bombina
ATGCTAGCCAACAAACTCAAGGAAATAACTAGATGCACTACAGTCCCCCAAATACAACTATCAGATCATAAGAACACCAATGACCCCCTCCAAATTGCGAACACCTTTGCTGACTTTTATCACAATCTCTACAATCTCCCTATACACCAAGGTAGGGCTGATAGATCCGCAAAATTAGATACTTTTTTAACTGCAAACCCCCTCCCAACAATCACTGAGGAAGAGAAATCTAGTCTAAACGCCCCGATCTCCGAGACAGAGATAAAATATACCATCAAAAACTTAAAGACTTCTAAAACACCTGGTCCGGATGGTTACTCCGGAATTTTCTACAAATTATTTTCAGATGAACTAGCCCCTCTGTTGGCCCAGGTATTTAACTCCATAATGCAAAAAAAGGAAATTCCCAATGAGATGCTAACGGCTAGAATAGCAGTCATCCCTAAGCCGGGTAAAAACAAGCTTCATTGCCAGAATTACAGACCTATATCGCTAATAAATCAAGATTTGAAGATATTTACAAAAATTCTGGCAAACAGACTAAACCCTATCCTTGAAAGAGTAATCCATCCGGACCAAGTAGGTTTTATCAGAGGTAGGGAAGCACCGGACAACACTCGTAAAATAATTGACTTGATCAATTTTGCCACTACTGAAAAGACGCCTTCTCTGTTCCTCTCCTTGGACGCAGAGAAGGCGTTCGACAGAATTAACTGGGAGTATATGTTCGCAGTATTAGAGAAAACAGGCATCTCGGGTGCCTTCCTCGATGCCCTGACCACACTCTACTCTCACCCGTCAGCTTTTGTAAAACTGTCAGGATATCAATCCAGAACGATACCAATTAGGAACGGAACGAGACAAGGGTGCCCCTTATCCCCTTTATTATTCGCCCTCTGTATTGAACCATTAGCCATTCAAATTAGAAAAGACCCGAATATATCTGGACTTCAAATAGGGGGCAAGGAATATAAGATTTCATTATTTGCGGATGATATCATACTATCACTAACAAAACCCCTCCTATCTCTCCCCCCCTTATACTCGATGCTCCAACAATATGGTATTTTATCCGGTTATAAAATAAATAGGGATAAATGCGAAGCTCTCGGAATAAATCTACCCCGACACACTAAAAAACTATTAGAAATTAACTTCTCCTTCACTTGGGCCCATAAGAAGCTTAAATATCTAGGTATTAATCTTACAACTGACATTTTTTCGCTATACCAAGCGAACTATCCTCCAATGTTTGCCCATATAAGACATTTAATATCGAAATGGTTGAAACTTAAAATTTCTTTTTATGGTAGAATCATATCCACAAAAATGACTTTACTACCAAAGCTCCTATATTTATTCCGGTCCCTACCAATTTCCATCCCCATAGCCGAGCTCAATGCACTCCAAAGAGATATTCTGCGCTTTGTTTGGCAGGGAAAACACCCCAGGATAAACAAAAAAATCATGAGTACACACAGGAAGGATGGTGGGCTAGGCCTCCCACATTTAGTATCTTACTATTACTCAGCTCGGATGGCCCAAACCATACATTGGTTTAGCAATACGAAACAACCCCTGTGGAAACAGATAGAATCACAGATAGCCAACACTGACCAGATATATAGACTACTTTGGTTTCCCAAAAAAAATAGCCATCCTTTACTAAATAAATATGTAGCGCTGTCCCACACTATTTTCCTTTGGAACAAACTAACCGCCAAATTCCCCTTACTACAAGACAAATCAAAACTTACACCTCTAGTATTACCACAAACCACAATAGATTCCCACATACAGACCAAATGGGCTAACAAAGGACTGTATAGAATTGCAGACGTATATGTTGAGGGAGGTTTTCTCTCTTTTGAACAATATAGAGATATTGACCCAACTGACAAAAATATATGGTACCATTACTTACAATTAAAATCAAGAACTCATGCAGTAACTGAACTTTCCAAACTACCATTGAATACAACTTTCGAATCTCTATGCCTAGCTAAAGACCCGGTGCACAGAACAATCTCAACACTATATCTTATATTCAACGGTAAATCTAGAGAGGCGAAACCCTCGCAAATTCTAAAATGGGAACAAGACCTTAATAAGACCTGGTCCTTGGAGACTTGGCTAACTAATTTAGACAGAGGCCTCTCCTTCTCATACAATGCTATGTTGAAAGAGAATTTTCTCAAGGTAGCATTTAAATGGTATATATATCCTACTAGGTTCGGTGGATCAGAAGGACCTTCCCTGAATCTCTGCTACAGAGGATGTAATGTAAGGGGGACGTACATACATATGTGGTGGGAATGTGACAGAGCGAAAGAAATTTGGGAACACACCTCAACATTTCTTAGCGATCTCTTCCATAAACATATACAACTGACCCCAGAACAGGCCCTACTACACTTCCCGATTCCCAATATCTTAAGACAACACCAAAAACTAGTTATGACCATTTGTACGGTGGTTAGAGTTTGCATAGCACAATATTGGAAATCCACCCCACCTAACTTCACTTTCATCATTAAAAAAATAATACACCATTATGAAATGGCTAGCTTAGCTGCTGAGAACCTACACACCAAAGACAAATTTATCATACAGTGGGAGCCATTCATTATGTACCACGAAGCTAGAACACAGAGAAACATAGAGAATCAATAAATTCTACCAATGCACTGTATTACACTTTAGAGAGAGCCGGGACCAGCCGCCCATCCGATCAATCGGCCGAGTGGTGACGGATGACTTTATACTACCCTCCTGTGGGTAGACCTTGATTCTGTTGATCCTGTTAATATTTAACATGTATTTAAAAATTTCAGATCCTTTTACGAAATAAGATGTTACATATTGGTATAATAAGCTAGACAATGATCTCAAATCAACATGGGTAAGAGATTGATGCCATTAATATCTTGCTGAATGTTTACTTTATGTCTAATTAATCTGATTGTACATGCCGAAATTTGTTATGCATAACCTGTTATGAAAAACCCAATAAAACTTTTTTCAAAATAAAATTACATGCTCTATCTGAATCATGAAAGTTTATTTCGGCCTAGACTGTCCCTTTAAGGAGTTTTACGTTGCTTTTTTGCAGGTGTTAGACTTTTTCTCAGCCGGCTCTCCCCGTTGATTCCTATGGGGAAATCGTGCACGAGCACGTACGACCAGCTCACCACTGACTTAAGCAACGCTGGTATTGGAGTGCGGTAATGAGCAAAATTTTGCTCAACGCTCACTTCTTGTCTTTTAACGACGGGTTTGTAAAAACTCGTAATACCAGCGCTGTATGTAAGTGAGCGGTGAGAGTAAACTGCTAGTTAGCACCGCATAGCCTCTAACGCAAAACTCGTAATCTAGCCGCATATTTTTTTATTCATGATTCAGATAGACCATATGATTTTAAACACTTTCCAATTTACTTCTTTTATCTAATTTGCTTCATTTTATGGGTATCCTTTGTTGAAGGAGCAGTAATGCACTACTGGCGATCTTCAGAAATGTGCGCAAATACACATTTCTGACATCGCAAGTAACTTACGCCAGTATTATGTCCGCGTAAAGTGTCAATAAAGAGTCGATTTATGCAAATGAGGATAACGCACGTAAAAACGAAACCGGAATTAAACTAATGTAAAATACAACAATGTACAGAAGTGCAAGATGGAAAAAATACACAATATTCTGTAACAGATGAACTAAGAACTGATACTCTCCTTTAAATTAGACCGCTGCCGTCTTGCAGTCTCTCCTCAGTGACTGTATGGAAATGGGATAGTGGTGATAGATGGTGCAGGTCTGTTAGGTAATTTTTCTCTAATGAATGAAGAGAAAAAAGGCTTGAAGTGTATATAAAATCCAATTAATAATGGTGCAGTATACTCCGTAAGTTGCACAATGTCTGCTGGTCTGGAGTGTGATGTCAGGTGGCAATAATCCATAGGATTCTAAAATCAAATGACAGAAGGTATCCAAGGACTAGACTGGGAGTGAGATGGAAACTCAAATGAAAAAGTATCCAATTTACAATAATAAATATGTAGTAACTTACTCCATATAAAAGGAGAATCCAGCCGTCACAGCAAAAAAGATGATAGCAATCTTTAAGCTTAGGTAAAAAAGGTTTTATTTGCTCAATTATTGTAAATTGGATACTTTTTCATTTGAGTTTCCATCTCACTCCCAGTCTAGTTCTTGGATACCTTCTGAAACATTGTCATTTGATATTAGAATCCTCTGGATTATTGTCACCTGACATCACACTCCAGACCAGCAGACATTGTGCAACTTACGGAGTGAGCATACTGTACCATTATTAATTGGCTTTTATATACACTTCAAGCCTTTTTTCTCTTCATTCATTAGAGAAAAATTACCTAACAGACCTGCGCCATTTATCACCACTATCCCATCGGAATTAAACTAAAAAAGCGAAACGTAATTACAGTATTCAAAATCCCTATATAAACCCCTGCACAACCACCATTTTATTGCGTGTGTTTGGATTGTTCGTTGAGCTACAACACACGGCCCAGGAGTGGAGGATTAGTGAGAGTAGAGAGAGAGGCGCAAACAGAATAAATAGTTAGGTCGCATTGGTGGATTGAGTAAACTTGTACAATTACACATATTCTAACATATTGCACACATTGCATACATACATATACAAATACCACACTTTTTTTTCTAACACCACACATTTTATTTTATTTTTACAGTGTGATAGGCTGAGTGTTTGGTTGTGATTGTGTGTGACTGAACTGGGAGTGAGTGGGAGTGTGTGTAGTGTGATTAGTGTGAGGATGGCAGGGAGAGGTAAGGAGGAGGGGAGAGTAGTGGCAGGGAGAGGAGGATAGGACAGGAGGAGCAGTGGGCCCCCCAAACAGGGAATAAGTGGAGTGGGGAGAGGGAGAGCCAGAAGGGATGATGGGGGAAGAGATGCCAGAGAGCCCCAGATACCAGGCACATCCAGGAGAGGGACAGAGGGTGCACATGGGGACAGAATGGGGGGGAGGAGGGAGAGGATAGGGAGGAACCCACACTGCCAGGGACATCACAGGGAGGAAGCCAAGTGGCCATGGAGGATGAGAGGCTGAGATGTCCCAACTTCTCATTTGATAAAAATGTTGCCCTAGCCCAGGCCATCATGGACAACTACAGTGACCTCTTCAGGCAGGAGAAGGGCAAATGCAGTGCCAAAAAAAAGGACTCCATGGATGGCGGTAGAGGATGCCGTCAACAGCGTGGCCCCGCAGAGGACGACTGTAGAGGGCCTGAAAAAGAGGTGCAATGTTTGTAAGAGGCGGGTCAAAGAGAAGATAGGGCAGGGAGCTGTCCACCAGAAGGGAACCGGCAGTGGATGATACACAGATCCCTGAGTATCACAGCAGTCCATGGACATCTACAAATATACTTGACATTACTGCTACATAACACAATGCAATTCATGATGTGAGGTGGAATAGTGCAATACTAGTATGTCTCAGAGTAACACAGGCCACAAGCCACAGATAGAGTTTTCATTAAATGGACACTATAGCCATCCCAATACATTTAGCTCAACAAAGCAGGTTCTGTGCCTAGATCAAGCTAAAGTAAATTGTGTGTCCATAGTGTCACTTAAAGAACACATTATTTCATCATTGACATGTACACATAACTATTGTATGAAACACATCCCTATATACTGCTCCTTTTCAAATCCCTCATAGACCAACTCACAATGTGCACATGCATGTTATAGAGTTTGACATGTGAATCAGTATAGGCCCTAGCATGTATCAATGTACATTGTATGCCCACATGGACATACAATATATCGGACTGTACTAAACCCTCTCATCCTTTAACTCCTCTACAGAACCTCCTGTCACAAAGATAGAAACTGCCATGCCACCACAACCACCAGTCTTCAGGCAACCGCAGGGACAGTGTGCTCCCAGGCATGAGCATGGTTGAATGGCTTCAGTTGAGAACCCGGAAGTGATGCCACCGACATTGCCATATGACCCCTGGTAATATTCCTGGCCAGAGGAATATCCTCCCTTTTGTTTTGAGGGGGAGCCAAGACAGGCACAAAGGGTCCATGTATTTGCACCCGCCACAACACAATAACAGACTCATGTCAGTCATGGATATTACCCACAGCCTATGTCACAGGATGTGCCTATTTTAGAGGCTAAGTGGTCACACACTGGTCATCAGTGGGAATACCAATCATCTATGAGAGCTCCACCATCTTATTCACTGGGACGAGCTCCACCATCCTTTTCCATGGGACGAGCTCCAACATCTGCAGATGAAAATACAGCAGAAGCTACAACTGCCCCTCAAGCACCAGAAGCTACAACTGCTCCTCAAGCACCAGAAACTACAACTGCCCCTCAAGCACCAGAAACTACAACTGCCCCTCAAGGCTGCAGGTGAGAGGTTGTGCTGTTTGTGATTGGTTTAACACAATTCCAGAGGAGGAATATTGATTTTAATAATTAAGTTGGCAGGAAGGTTTAAGGGGACAGTTTACTCAAAACTGTTCTTCTCTTTAATTTTTTCCAAATGATCCACTTTACCTGCTAGAGTGTATTAAATTGTTTACAAGTATTTCCTTTACCCTTATGATTGCATTTTAAATATTTTATTCAATCCATCCTAAATGCCTCTGCCAGGCTGATCCACCTTTCCCGTCGCTCTGTATCTGCTGCACCTCTCTGCGAGTCCCTTCATTGGCTCCCCATACACAGCAGAATAAAATTCAAAATTCTCACCCTTGCATACAAAGCGCTCACCAACACCGCTCCCCTCTACCTATCCTCTCTAATCAACAAGTATACTCCAGCCCGCCCACTAAGATCCAACAATGACCTGCTCCTTGCATCTGCGACTATCACATCTTCTCATGCTAGACTGCAGGACTTCTACACCAGAATTTTTATTGTTTTAAAAGATAGATAATCCCTTTATTACCCATTCCCCAGTTTTGCATAACCAACACAGTTATAATAATATACTTTTAACCTCTGTGATTATCTTGTATCTAAGCCTCTGCAAACTGCCCCTTTTTTCAGTTCTTTTGACAGACTTGCAGTCTAGCCAATCAGTGCCTGCTCCCAGATAACTTCACGGGCACGAGCACAGTGTTATCTATATGAAATACGTGAACTAACACCCTCTAGTGGTGAAAAACTGTTAAAATGCAATCTGAAAAGAGGTGGGCTTCAAGGTCTAAGAAATTAGCATATGAACCTCCTAGGTTAAGCTTTCAACTAAGAATACCAAGAGAACAATGCAAAATTGGTGATAAAAGTAAATTGGAAAATTGTTTAAAATTACATGCTCTATCTGAATCATGAAAGTTTATTTCGGCCTAGACTGTCCTTTAAGGAGTTTTACGTTGCTTTTTTGCAGGTGTTAGACTTTTTCTCAGCCGGCTCTCCCCGTTGATTCCTATGGGGAAATCGTGCACGAGCACGTACGACCAGCTCACCACTGACTTAAGCAGCGCTGGTATTGGAGTGCGGTAATGAGCAAAATTTTGCTCAACGCTCACTTCTTGTCTTTTAACGACGGGTTTGTAAAAACTCGTAATACCAGCGCTGTATGTAAGTGAGCGGTGAGAGTAAACTGCTCGTTAGCACCGCATAGCCTCTAACGCAAAACTCGTAATCTAGCCGCATATTTTTTTATTCATGATTCAGATAGACCATATGATTTTAAACACTTTCCAATTTACTTCTTTTATCTAATTTGCTTCATTTTATGGGTATCCTTTGTTGAAGGAGCAGTAATGCACTACTGGCGATCTTCAGAAATGTGCGCAAATACACATTTCTGACATCGCAAGTAACTTACGCCAGTATTATGTCCGCGTAAAGTGTCAATAAAGAGTCGATTTATGCAAATGAGGATAACGCACGTAAAAACGAAACCGGAATTAAACTAATGTAAAATACAACAATGTACAGAAGTGCAAGATGGAAAAAATACACAATATTCTGTAACAGATGAACTAAGAACTGATACTCTCCTTTAAATTAGACCGCTGCCGTCTTGCAGTCTCTCCTCAGTGATTGTATGGAAATGGGATAGTGGTGATAGATGGCGCAGGTCTGTTAGGTAATTTTTCTCTAATGAATGAAGAGAAAAAAGGCTTGAAGTGTATATAAAATCCAATTAATAATGGTGCAGTATACTCCGTAAGTTGCACAATGTCTGCTGGTCTGGAGTGTGATGTCAGGTGGCAATAATCCAGAGGATTCTAATATCAAATGACAGAAGGTATCCAAGGACTAGACTGGGAGTGAGATGGAAACTCAAATGAAAAAGTATCCAATTTACAATAATAAATATGTAGTAACTTACTCCATATAAAAGGAGAATCCGACCGTCACAGCAAAAAAGATCTTTCATCTTAGGTAAAAAAGGTTTTATTTGCTCAATTATTGTAAATTGGATACTTTTTCATTTGAGTTTCCATCTCACTCCCAGTCTAGTCCTTGGATACCTTCGGGAACATTGTCATTTGATATTAGAATCCTCTGGATTATTGTCACCTGACATCACACTCCAGACCAGCAGACATTGTGCAACTTACGGAGTGAGCATACTGCACCATTATTAATTGGCTTTTATATACACTTCAAGCCTTTTTTCTCTTCATTCATTAGAGAAAAATTACCTAACAGACCTGCGCCATCTATCACCACAATCCCATCAGAATTAAACTAAAAAAGCGAAACGTAATTACAATATTCAAAATCCCTATATAAACCCCTCCACAACCACCATTTTCTTGCGTGTGTTTGGATTGTTCGTTGAGCTACAACACACGGCCCAGGAGTGGAGGATTAGTGAGAGTAGAGAGAGAGGCGCAAACAGAATAAATAGTTAGGTCGCATTGGTGGATTGAGTAAACTTGTACAATTACTTACACATATTCTGATATATTGCACACATTGCATACATACATATACAAATACTACACTTTTTTTTCTAACACCACACATATTTTATTTTATTTTTACAGTGTGATAGGCTGAGTGTTTGGTTGTGATTGTGTGTAACTGAACTGGGAGTGAGTGGGAGTGTGTGTAGTGTGATTAGTGTGAGGATGGCAGGGAGAGGTAGGGAGGAGGGGAGAGTAGTGGCAGGGAGAGGAGGATAGGAGAGGACAGGAGGAGCAGTGGGCCCCCCAAACAGGGAATAAGTGGAGTGGGGAGAGGGAGAGCCAGAAGGGATGATGGGGAAGAGATGCCAGAGAGCCCCAGATACCAGGCACATCCAGGAGAGGTACAGAGGGTGCACATGGGGACAGAATGGGGGGGAGGAGGGAGAGGATAGGGAGGAACCCACACTGCCAGGGACATCACAGGGAGGAAGCCAAGTGGCCATGGAGGATGAGAGGCTGAGATGTCCCAACTTCTCATTTGATAAAAATGTTGCCCTAGCCCAGGCCATCATGGACAACTAAAGTGACCTCTTCAGGCAGGAGAAGGGCAAATGCAGTGCCAAAAAAAAGGACTGCATGGATGGCGGTAGAGGATGCCTTCAACAGCGTGGCCCCGCAGAGGACGACTGTAGAGGGCCTGAAAAAGAGGTGCAATGTTTGTAAGAGGCGGGTCAAAGAGAAGATGGGGCAGGGAGCTGTCCACCAGAAGGGAATCGGCAGTGAGCCATCCCTGGAAATGGAGTACAACACCTAGCAGGAGATGATACACAGATCCCTGAGTATCAAAGCAGTCCGTGGACATCTACAATTATACTTGACATTACTGCTACATAACACAATGCAATTCATGATGTGAGGTGGAATAGTGCAATACTAACATGTCTCAGAGTAACACAGGCCACAAGCCACATATAGAGTTTTCATTAAATGGACACTATAGCCATCCCAATACATTTAGCTCAATAAAGCAGGTTCTGTGCCTAGATCAAGCTAAAGTAAATTGTGTGTCCATAGTGTCACTTAAAGAACACATTATTTCATCATTGACATGTACACATAACTATTGTATGAAACACATCCCTGTATACTGCTCCTTTTCAAATCCCTCATAGACCAACTCACAATGTGCACATGCATGTTATAGAGTTTGACATGTGAATCAGTATAGGCCCTAGCATGTATCAATGTACATTGTATGCCCACATGGACATACAGTATATCGGACTGTACTAAACCCTCTCATCCTTTAACTCCTCTACAGAACCTCCTGTCACAAAGATAGAAACAGCCATGCCACCACCACCACCAGTCTTCAGGCAACCGCAGGAACAGTGTGCTCCCAGGCATGAGCATGGTTGAATGGCTTCAGTTGAGAACCCGGGAGTGATGCCACTGACATTGCCATATGACCCCTGGTAATATTCCTGGCCAGAGGAATATCCTCCCTTTTGTTTTTAGGGGGAGCCAAGACAGGCACAAAGGGTCCATGTATTTGCACCTGCCACAACACAATCACAGTCTCATGTCAGTCATGGATATTACCCACAGGCTATGTCACAGGATGTGCCTATTTTAGAGGCTAAGTGGTCACACACTAGTCATCAGTGGGAATACCAATCATCTATGAGAGCTCCACCATCTTATTCACTGGGACGAGCTCCACCATCTTATTCACTGGGACGAGCTCCACCATCCTTTTCCATGGGACAAGCTCCAACATCTGCAGATGAAAATACAGCAGAAGCTACAACTGCCCCTCAAGCACCAGAAGCTACAACTGCTGCAGGTGAGAGGTTGTGCTGTTTGTGATTGGTTTAACACAATTCCAGAGGAGGAATATTGATTTTAATAATTAAGTTGGCAGGAAGGTTTAAGGGGACAGTTTACTCAAAACTGTTCTTCTCTTTAATTTTTTCCGAATGATCCACTTTACCTGCTGGAGTGTATTAAATTGTTTACAAGTATTTCCTTTACCCTTATGATTGCATTTTAAATATTTTATTCAATCCATCCTAAATGCCTCTGCCAGGCTGATCCACCTTTCTTGTCGCTCTGTATCTGCTGCACCTCTCTGCGAGTCCCTTCATTGGCTCCCCATACACAGCAGAATAAAATTCAAAATTCTCACCCTTGCATACAAAGCGCTCACCAACACCGCTCCCCTCTACCTATCCTCTCTAATCAACAAGTATACTCCAGCCCGCCCACTAAGATTCAACAATAACCTGCTCCTTGCATCTGCGACTATCCCATCTTCTCATGCTAGACTGTAGGACTTCTGTCGTGCAGCACCTACCCTCTGGAACACTCTCCCTTGTGCTGTCACGCTTTGCCCTAATCTTTCTTCCTTTAAATGCCCTCTGAAGACTTTTCTGTTCAAAGAAGCCTACCAACCAACTCAATAATATTTCTCTTACCTAACATTTCCCTCATTCAATCTTGCAGTCCTCACCTCCTGTTTCTCAACCTCCTACCCTTCTAGATTGTAAGTTCCCACAGGAATAGGGCCCTCGATTCCTCCCGTATGTGTTTGTAAATTCTGTCCTGTCTCTTAGAAGTTTTATATTATTGTTTTATTTAAATGAACTGTATCCATGGACAGCGCTGCGGAATATGATGGAACTTCATAAATAAAGTATAATAATAATAAAATAATAATAATTAACCCCTAATCTGCCATCCGCCCACACCGCCGCTATAATAGACCTATTAACCCCTAAACCGCAAGCCCCCCACAACGAAATATACTTAAATTAAAACTCACCTGTCAAATTAAATAAATTAATTTGAAACTAACAATTAAACTAAGATAATTATTAAACTACAATTAAACTAACTACCAATTAAATTAAACTACACATTAAAAAAATCCTAACACTACTCTAAAAATTACAAAAAGTATCTAATTACAAAAAAAATAAAACTAAATTACAAAAACAAACACTAATTTACGAAAAATAAGAAACAAAATTATCAAAAATAAAAAAGAATTACACCTAATCTAATAGCCCTATCAAAATAAAAAGCCCCCCCCCAAAATAAAAAATAAAAACCTAGCCTACAATAAACTACCAATGGCCCTTAAAAGGGCCTTTTGTGGGGCATTGCCCCAAAGATATTAGCTCTTTTACCTGTAAGAAAAATACAAACACGCCCCAACAGTAAAACCCACCACCCCCACAACCAACCCCCCCAAATAAAATAACTATCTAAAAAAACCTAAGCTCCCCATTGCCTTTAAAAGGGCATTTGTATGGGCATTGCCCTTAAAAGGGCATTTAGCTCTATTACATGTCCAGACCCTAAACTAAAAATAAAAAACCCACCCAAATAACCCTTAAAAAAAACTAACACTAACCTCCGACGATCCACTTACAGTTCTTGAAGACCCGCTTGAAGGATCCATCCAGCCGGTGAAGTCCTCATCCATGTGGCAAGAAGACTTCATCCAGACAGCATCTTCTATCTTCATTCATCCGGCGCGGAGCGGGTCCATCCTGAAGACATCCGGCGCGGAGCATCCTCTTCATACGGTCGCCGCTGTAAACTTGAACTTCAATGCAAGTGACGTCATCCAAGATGGCGTCCCTTGCATTCCTATTGGCTGAAAGATTTCAATCAGTAAATGTGATTAGAGCTGCTAAAATCCTATTGGCTGTTCCAATAGTATTGAGCTCTCAATCTATTGGCTGATTGGAACAGCCAATAGGATTTTAGCAGCTCTAATCTTATTGGCTGATTGGAACAGCCAATAGGATTTTAGCAGATCTAATCCTATTGGCTGATTGAAATCTTTCAGCCAATAGTAATGCAAGGGACGCCATCTTGGTATGCCAAATGTAATAATGACTCACACTGATCATAAGCACATTATATTACATAGTCTGACTGAATACCTTTATGTGCATTGTATAGTCCCTTTTACATAGAAGCTTTCTCTAATTTTAGAGTAATCAGTATGTACTATTTGCTAAAAAAAATTGTATAGATTTTGGATCATATTGTTTGATACATCAACACATTACATTCAACATAATATTCTGAAGTAATTCCTGCTCAAACATTTCATTTTATTGAATTCGTTTTTTATGTGTTCTTAAGACTAGGTTAGCACCGCTGAGAAGACTGTCAGCTCATATGGCAAGGTCAAATATATATTTTGCACATGAAGGCTAGCTTGTAAGGTTAATTTTAGTGTAGAGATTACCCTCCCACCGGAAACTTATTATTCCCTGATCCCTCCAAACAGCTTTCTTCCCTCCCTCACCCCCCACTGGTCACCACCATTTTAGGTACTGGCAGACAGTCTGCCAATATGAAAATTTAAGTCGATTTTTTTTTAATTGATTTTTTTTATTTTATATATATATATATATATATATATATATATATATATATATATATATATATATACAGGGAGTTCAGAATTATTAGGCAAGTTGTATTTTTGAGGATTAATTTTATTATTGAACAACAACCATGTTCTCAATGAACCCAAAAAACTCATTAATATCAAAGCTGAATATTTTTGGAAGTAGTTTTTAGTTTATTTTTAGTTTTAGCTATTTTAGGGGGATATCTGTGTGTGCAGGTGACTATTACTGTGCATAATTATTAGGCAACTTAACAAAAAACAAATATATACCCATTTCAATTATTTATTTTTACCAGTGAAACCAATATAACATCTCAACATTCACAAATATACATTTCTGACATTCAAAAACAAAACAAAAACAAATCAGTGACCAATATAGCCACCTTTCTTTGCAAGGACACTCAAAAGCCTGCCATCCATGGATTCTGTCAGTGTTTTGATCTGTTCACCATCAACATTGCGTGCAGCAGCAACCACAGCCTCCCAGACACTGTTCAGAGAGGTGTACTGTTTTCCCTCCTTGTAAATCTCACATTTGATGATGGACCACAGGTTCTCAATGGGGTTCAGATCAGGTGAACAAGGAGGCCATGTCATTAGATTTTCTTCTTTTATACCCTTTCTTGCCAGCCACGCTGTGGAGTACTTGGACGCGTGTGATGGAGCATTGTCCTGCATGAAAATCATGTTTTTCTTGAAGGATGCAGACTTCTTCCTGTACCACTGCTTGAAGAAGGTGTCTTCCAGAAACTGGCAGTAGGACTGGGAGTTGAGCTTGACTCCATCCTCAACCCGAAAAGGCCCCACAAGCTCATCTTTGATGATACCAGCCCAAACCAGTACTCCACCTCCACCTTGCTGGCGTCTGAGTCGGACTGGAGCTCTCTGCCCTTTACCAATCCAGCCACGGGCCCATCCATCTGGCCCATCAAGACTTACTCTCATTTCATCAGTCCATAAAACCTTAGAAAAATCAGTCTTGAGATATTTCTTGGCCCAGTCTTGACGTTTCAGCTTGTGTGTCTTGTTCAGTGGTGGTCGTCTTTCAGCCTTTCTTACCTTGGCCATGTGTCTGAGTATTGCACACCTTGTGCTTTTGGGCACTCCAGTGATGTTGCAGCTCTGAAATATGGCCAAACTGGTGGCAAGTGGCATCTTGGCAGCTGCACGCTTGACTTTTCTCAGTTCATGGGCAGTTATTTTGCGCCTTGGTTTTTCCACACGCTTCTTGCGACCCTGTTGACTATTTTGAATGAAACGCTTGATTGTTCGATGATCACGCTTCAGAAGCTTTGCAATTTTAAGAGTGCTGCATCCCTCTGCAAGATATCTCACTATTTTTTACTTTTCTGAGCCTGTCAAGTCCTTCTTTTGACCCATTTTGCCAAAGGAAAGGAAGTTGCCTAATAATTATGCACACCTGATATAGGGTGTTGATGTCATTAGACCACACCCCTTCTCATTACAGAGATGCACATCACCTAATATGCTTAATTGGTAGTAGGCTTTCGAGCCTATACAGCTTGGAGTAAGACAACATGCATAAAGAGGATGATGTGGTCAAAATACTCATTTGCCTAATAATTCTGCACTCCCTGTATATATATATATTCTGCAGTGTAGGCTCCCCTTTACCCTCCAACATCCCTGATCCCCCCAAACTGCTTTCTAACCCTCCCCCTCTAAATACTGCCCACCATCTTATGTACCGGTAGATGTTTTATTTTTTTTTAATATATGTTTTATTTATTTTAATTTCTGTAGTGTAGTGGTCTCCCCACTCCCTCTCCCTTTATATATATTTTTTCTGTAGTGTAGGGCCATCCTATTCCCTCCCCCATCCTCCCCCCTATGCTGCTGGACCACCCACCCGCCTCCAGGATTTTCTTCCAAACCTCCCGCCGGCTTTAGCAGATGATCATTACAGACTGTGACACACACAGTTTGTAACGATCAGGCATCTGCCTTCATATGGAACTGGAGCAGCGATCACGCTTCGGTTCCATAAGCAGGCGGATGCCTGGAGCTCAGGAACTCCAGTTCTCGTCTGTTACTTAACAGCCGAGACTCCTGGAGCTTCCTGTAGCTCTGACTTATATATACGCTGTGTGGTACAATAAGCAAAGTACCACACAACGTATATATACATTGCTTTGGGTTAAGGGGTTAAGTTCACAAAGTATTTCCTTTTAAGTTTTATTTCCTCGACCATGTGCCATTTAGAAGCCCTTCTTTGAATGGTTTCTAGGGTCTAGTCAAGTCACACTGTGAGACAAAAGTGACACACTGTTTTGAGTGTCTTCTCCAGATCACACTATCAATAATCATTTTCACAATGTGAAATTGAGTCATGGATGAAATTGGGTTGCAGGATTAAAAACTAATATAATTTAATTAAATAAAAAACTGGGAGGGTGATCCCAGTAATCCCCTTGAGAAAAATGGTGTGTGTGCATTCTACAGACTCAATGGTAAATAGGGCTGGTCTTCAGATATTCCAGGGTTAGTCGTTATTCCCAGCCGTCCCTGTATAAAAGCTCTTCGAAATTTAAAAAAAGTTTCAAGAATGTGTTTTTATAACAGTATAGAAATGGGCTACTTTATGTTACAACAGTGGTGGCCAACTAGCCATGTGTGCTTTGCAGTGGCCAAAACTCAAAGAGTTCTTTGGAGAAAAGAACAGTAGACGGGGTAGAGGGCACCTATAACCTTACTTAAAAGGACACAAAACCCAAACATTTTCTTTCATGACTCAGACAAAGCAAAACAATGAAAAAAAAACCTGTTTAAATCTACTTTTATTATCTAATTTGTTTCGTTCTCATTGTATCCTCTGTTGAAGAGATACTTAGATAGGTAGCGTACACATGTCTGGGGCACTTCATGGCAGAAAAAAAGTGCTGCCGTCTAGTGCTCTTGCTAATGTAAAACATTCTTGTAAGACTGCTGCTATATAGTGCTGCAGACACGTGCACACTCCTGAGCTTACCTTCATGCTTTTCAACAAAAGATACCAAGAAAATTTAATAATACAAATAATTTTTTTTTAAATTCATCTGAATCATTAAAGAAAAAGTTGGGGTTTCATATCTATTTAAAATCAGGCCCTGTGCCTCCAGATATTATTTGATTTATTTAAATTTATATGGAGCCCTTAAAGGGACATTCCAGTCAAAATGGGAATACACATGGATACATTTCAGATTTGAATAGAAGCATTTTTGCAATTTACATGTATTAGCAAAAATGCTTGTAATAAAAGCTATAGCTGTTTCAAACGTGTATCTAAGTATGTACCGTGCACCAGCATTTTAAATACTCAGAGAGACCAAGGTGCTTGTACCATCTAGTAATGACTCAATTTTAATTGCTGACATGATACAAGCTCCACTGGCGCTCTGAGCAGCTGCAGAACTTGAAATGCTGGTGCACTGAGAATATCTAGTTATGCTTCACATGCACGTGCACTAAAACAGTAATAACTTTTACTAGAAGCATTTTTGCTAATACATGTATATTGGAAATATGTTTCTATGCAAAGGTGTAATTCATCTATGTGCATTTATATTTTCACCGGAATGACCCTGAAAGGCTTCGAAAATATTAATCTGAGGCCTGCGCTGCGCATGTTATGAGGTTTGACACCTTTTCTGCAAAAAAATATCAGCCATGCTCATTAGCATAAATGTGCATTAAAAATGATTCAGCATATATCAGGATTTAAAGCTGTTAGGATTTATTTTAAATAAGGTGAAAACCTAGCGTAAAGTGTAAGTGTTAAAAAATTTTTTTAAAAAGTATGTGCAAGAATTAAAAAAAAGTTTAATATCACCAATAGCTACTTACTATTTTAATGGGAGGTATGAGGTTGATGGGATGAACACAGTTTCTGAATATTTGGTGGAATATTAGATAAAGACACTCGCATTTCATCATCAAGCATTTTTAAGCTTCCACTTCCTATCCATATATCAAGAGCAGGAGCAGCAATGCACAACTGGGAGCTAGCTGCAAAAAAACAAAACACACTGACTTCTGACTTCAGTTCTGTGTTTAAGCTGCCGCCCTCAGAGCTCGGTGAGTGCGATTGACTACTGCCCGAGCTGCAAACACACTGCTCTCCCACTCACTGAGTACACGTGCAATCACGAGTCAATTAAGGAGACTACACTTGCAGTCAGGAGCCAGTGTGCCGCCAATAGGAATTGTTTCAGTTCCCACTGAGCTGCTCCAATTGGTTAAGATGATCTGTGACCCACTAGGTATCAATCACGCGTCAACCATGTGATATGCGAAGCAGGCAGACGGAAAGTCAGAAACCAAAAAATGTTTTAAAATTTTTTTAAAATAATTTGTGCTGAAGCAGGGACACACCTACACACTGCTACCGACACACTAGTGTGTCCCGACACACAGTTTGGAAAGCACTGCCTTATATGCATTAGCGTGATCACCCACTGGGGTCTATTTATCAAGCTCCGAACAAAACTTGATGTCCCGTGTTTCTGCCGAACCTTCAGGCTCGCCAGAAACACAAGTTATGAAGCAGCGGTCTAAATACCGCTGCTCCATAACCTGTCCGCCTGCTCTGAGGCGGCACACAGAAATCAACCCGATTGAATACGATCGGGTTGATTGACACCCCCTGCTAGCGGCCGATTGGCTGTGAATCTGCAGGGGCGGTATTGCACCAGCAGTTCACAAGAACTTCTGGTGCAATGATAAATGCCGACAGTGTACGCTGTCGGCATTTATCGATGTGTGGCGACATGGTTCACTATAGCGGATCATGTCCGTCCGCACAATGATAAATGGACCCCACTGTGTGCGCACATGCATGCGCATATACATATTTACACACATTTATACACACTCATATATACACTTACGCACTTGCACACTAATTATAAACACATACTGTATATACTCATACACACTCACCTCCATCCCATGCAGATACTCCTCCTTTCTCCCTCTCCCATGCCCATACCCCTTCTTACTTCCTCCTTCCATGCCCATACTCCCTTTCTTCCCTCTCCCATGCCTCTTCTCTCACTACCTTTCATATCCATACCCCTTATCCCCCCTAAGCCCCCTCTCCACTCTAATCTTAGTGCTAATCCTGGTGTGCAGTGGCAGTGCACTTTAAGGAATATGACATCACTTCATATCCCCTGCTTCCCTAACCGATTGGCTTCTGCGCCCCGGAACATCCTGCAGGGAAGCCTGGCAAAACAAGAGTCAGTCTCACAAGGACCCGGCACAGGCACCTCCCAAAGGTAGTGGGCACTATGTGATGGGTGTGGGGCTGGACAGGGGAGATCTTTGACCTTGCTTTGGAATGCTCTCCTCCTGCCCTGTGTGCACTGGGGTGATCAGGGTGTGTCCAGGTACATGCTCTAGCATTGGGTTTCGCTCGCAATCAAACTTTTTACTTTCAAATTATAATACGTGCCCTAACTCACCAGTGTGAGAAGAAAAAAAGCCCAACTTGTAACCTAGCCCAATTTCGATAAAATACAGACTGGTCAAACCCTATTGCTTTAGAATGTCCCTTTAATGGGACATGGAAGTTAATCATATCGTTAAATGCATCACATCCACTCCTTGCAGCAGTATCCATATCAATTAAATTTAAAAAAGTTTTAATATTATTTTTCAAACTCACATATGCCCATTTTCCTTCATTTTGCCAGCTTGCATTTCTGTTTTCAATCAGCAGAGCATTCTTTAACCCCTTAGTGACCAGAGCACCTTTAAATTTTCTTACCGTTTGGGACCAGGGCTATTTTTACATTTCTGCGGTGTTTGTGTTTAGCTGTAAATTTCCACTTACTCATTTACTGTACCCACACATATTATATACCGTTTTTCTCGCCATTAAATGGACTTTCCGAAGATACAATTATTTTCATCATATCTTATATAAAAAACTATAAAAAATAAATATGAAATTAAAAAAAACAAAAAAACTTTTTCTAACTTTGACCCCCAAAATCTGTTACAAATCTGTTACACAACTACAACCACCAAAAAACACCCATGTTAAATAGTTTCTAAATTTTGTCCTTAGTTTAGAAATACCCAATGTTTACATGGTTTTTTTTTAGCTTTTTTTGCAAGTTATAGGGCAATAAGTAGCACTTCACTATTTCCAAACCATTTTTTTTTAATTTGCATAAGTTATATTTTAACACTTATATCTGTCAGGAATCCCTGAATAACCCTTTACATGTATATATTTTTTTTTAGTAGACAACCCAAAGTATTGATCTAGGCCCATTTTGCGATCAAATAAAAAAAATTGTTCACTTTTTCACTAACTTTAGGTTTTTCACTGAAATTATTTGCAAACAGCTTGTGCAATTATGGCACAAATGGTTGTAAATGCTTCTCTGGGATCCCTTTTGTCCAACAATAGTAGACATTTATGGCTTTGGCATTACATTTTTGTAATTAGAAGGTCGCTAAATGCAGCTGCGCACCACACTCGAATTATGCCCAGCAGTGAAGCGGTTAATTAGGTAGCTTGTAGGGTTAATTTTAGCTTTAGTGTAGTGTAGTAGACAACCCAAAGTATTGATCTAGGCCCATTTTGCTATATTTCATGCCACCATTTCACCGCCAAATGCGATCAAATAAAAAAAATTGTTCACTTTTTCACTAACTTTAGGTTTTTCACTGAAATTATTTGCAAACAGCTTGTGCAATTATGGCACAAATGGTTGTAAATGCTTCTCTGGGATCCCTTTTGTCCAACAATAGTAGACATTTATGGCTTTGGCATTACATTTTTGTAATTAGAAGGTCGCTAAATGCAGCTGCGCACCACACTCGAATTATGCCCAAGCAGTGAAGCGGTTAATTAGGTAGCTTGTAGGGTTAATTTTAGCTTTAGTGTAGTGTAGTAGACAACCCAAAGTATTTATCTAGGCCCATTTTGGTATATTTCATGCCACCATTTCCCCGCCAAATGCGATCGAATAAAAAAAAACGTTCACTTTTTCACAAACTTTAGGTTTCTCACTGAAATTATTTACAAACAGCTTGTGCAATTATGGCACAAATGGTTGTAAATGCTTCTTTGGGATCCCCTTTGTTCAGAAATAGCAGACATATATGGCTTTGGCATGGCTTTTTGGTAATTAGAAGGCCGCTAAATGCCGCTGCGCACCACACTTGTATTATGCCCAGCAGTGAAGGGGTTAATTAGGTAGCTTGAAGGGTTAATTTTAGCTTTAATTTAGAGATAAACCTCCCACCTGACACATCCCACCCCCTGATCCCTCCCTGACCACTCTCCAACAGCTCTCTTCCCTCCCCCATCTCACTATTGTCACCGCCATCTTTAGTACTGGCAGAAAGTTTGCCAGTATAAAAATAAAAGTTTTTTTTTTTTTAAATGATATATTTTCTGCAGTGTAGGTTCCCCCCTTACAAACCAACTTCCCTGAGTCCTCCCATACACCTCCCTAACTCTCTCCCCTCCCACTATTTGTCGCCATTTTAATCTCACTTTTTCTGTAGTGTAGCTGCCCCCCCTCAATACCCTAGCTCCTCCCCCTCCCAACATTATTCCCCCCTCCCTCTCCTACCCTCCTCTACCACCAAAGCTTGTTTAGTGGTCGCTCCGGCGAGTTAGATCCCCCACTGGCCGGAAGTTCCCAATGATAGGCCGCCCACCCACCTCCCTGCATTGACTGCCACCCACCAACAATCTGCATCTGCACTATCGCTGGCCGATGCAGAGAGGCTCTCTCTGCATCGGATGCTTAAAAAAGGGAATTGCAGGATGCCTCAATAGCGAGGCATCACTGCAATACTCTAAAAGCGGCTAGAAACAATTACAATCCCTTCCAGCACTTCAAACCCCTGAGGACGTACAAGGTATGTCCTTGGTCATTAAGTGACAGTTTTTGTAGGACGTACCCAGTACGTTATTGGTCCTTAAGGGGTTAGGGGACATTAAGCAACTCTTGTATTTGTCCCAAACTAGTACAGAAAATCTCTACCACCTGTGCTTAATAAATAATTTAATGGACCAGCGCCACAATATTTAAGATCTCCCAAAATCTTAGATAATCAAACTGAAACAAACAACTATTGTGGGCGCCTGCAAGGCAGGTACTAAGAGTAAAATATACAAACTATAGGAATGAAATTCTTATAAAAGGAAGTACACATTTAATAGTAACAAATATACAAAGTTAAAAGCTCTCCGCTCAAATGTTCTAAATAAAAGTCGATATCACTGCTGCAGTCAGAGATTAAAACACCCAAATGGCTAAAATATTTGTAAGTACTACCCAGGTTTAAAAACTGAGGTGATCCGGATGAAAAAAGAAGCTACCGCAAAGCCAAAGAAATAAACAGTTGCGGATAACACTAATAGTGTCTGATGGACAATGTCACAAACTTCCTGGTCTGTTCGTTTGTATTATATTTTTTCTTTGTTTACAATGAATTATTTTTATTGCATATATGTATTTTTTAAGTTGTATGGTTTTTAAAGATTGTATGAATTAATGTTTACAGATCCTACTAAGGTAGTTTTTGTTTTTATCATCTTTAGTTAGTCTGTTTTTATGAGTTTATAATTTATTGACTAAGAATATATCATGTGTTTTTATGAAACTGTATGATTTATGCTCATAATATATAACTTATTATTGTATATGAATTTCTATGTAATATTGAATGATATCTGTGATTTATGGGAGCGTATGCTGTGCTACGTATGAATTAACTGTTCTCCCTAACTACCAATGACATTTTTTGGAATTGTGGGGCGTGTGCTTCTAAAATTATTCATAAAGAGCACAACATCGCCTAATAGGTATTCTTGAGAAAGCAAACTGTTCCTGAAACACAGAAAAAAAGAGAGGGGCGCTCTTCGTGTAGTATATCCTATACCGGTGTCACCAGATGTGATAAATAATGGAAATATACTCACAAGCGACGTTGCACCCGCAGTGCAATAACGAGCAGGCCGAAGCTTCAGAGCCGTTCGGCTGACTCGCTTAGGCAATAGACGCTTGGGATCAGGTCGAGGCTCTCCACACTGACCACTTCCGATGACGAGCTGGATCCAGGATACCAAACAGCTGGCCAATAAAAGTAAAACCCTTGATATGGAAGCTCCAACCAGGCGGATATCCAAACCGTAAGGGGGTAAAATAAAGTTCCAATATCCAGAGCAAGGATAAAACAGTAATTATTTTATTAAAAACAAATAAAATTGTTGCTTAGCAACGCGTTTCTCGGCTGAGTGCAGTTTCCTCAGGCTCCTTGAGAAATACCTATTAGAAAGTCCCAATGATCGGGACGAAACGCATAGAAGCTTATACTTGAACATTTCAGACCCAGTGAGGCTTCCATAGATCCTCCTCTGCAGTGAGGATTCCATTGGATAGAACTGAGGGTGTGTGCTTTGTTTGATTTTATCCCTTAGCGGGCGTACTGGCTCTTACAGCAGCGGTGAGGAACAGTGGTAAATAACAGTTTCTTGGAGACCAGACTTTTGTTCTGCTTCTTTCTTTTACCATATTGGACTGGGAAACCGGAATCCAGCTACTCGCATTAGGGATAAGCCTTTCACATATGAGATCATGTGATATGCTGTTTTTATTCTGACATCTTGTGAGTTGTTAATATTAGCGTGCGTGTATACATTAAAGTTCTTACTCTACATTTGAGTCTGCGCTCTTCTCCTCTTTGTGCTTTTTAGAGTTAATGCTAGGATTACCAAAATTCAGACTTTACCTGCAACATATATATAAATAAATAAATATTTGTATAGGCCACGCTTTTATCATCGACCATGGCAACTGATTGAATTGCACATGCACGCATTTATTGCCAGCAGCAAAATCCGACAGGACAACTTCCTTATCAATATTTGCTACCTCTCAGTGTGCATGCTGCTGATTACATAATGTGGAGTGTGATTACATAATACAGTGCATGCGCACTGCAGGTGGCAAATTCTGATAAGGTATCAAAATCTGATAGAACCCTGGCCAAAAAACTAAATCTGTAATCTGGTTTTCATGATGCTGCAAATCAAACAGCTGGTTTTAGGCAATTTGCAGACAAAAAATAGGTTACAGATATTGCTTTTTTGGCCTCTCTAGGGAGGGTGTGACAAAGCACAATCGTTACACAACAACAAGAGGTATTGTATGTCCTTTTAAAAGCATGACCTGCTAGGCAACCGCTGCACAGACAGACTGGAAGTTAATCGATAACTACCATGTTCCTTTAAAACATATTTAGGTCACAAAGACAAACTTGCAGTGCCTATACTGTGACTCCGACATTCAGCTGCTCCATTCTACAGTCTACAGGTTTCTAACTTTGCAATAACATCTAAGTCTATGAAGTTTTAATGCTTGCAAGTTTGTCGCCTTGCCCGTGAACTCTACTGTCTCTACTCCTGCTATCCCTTCCTGTGATGAAGCAGCCTCTGTGCTGTCACAAGCAATTTCTCAGGTGAGAGATTTCCCCAGCTAAGTGTCTCGAGCGATTGCTGCAAATGTAAAGGAGTTGAAGTAAAGTGTAATGTTTGTTCCTGTTGGAAATATTTCTAACTCAGGCTTCAGTGTGATGGACTCTGTCTGAATGTAAAAATGTTTAACTTCACTTCTATCGCTGACAAAAAAAAATAAGAGTTAATCTGTTATAATAAAGTTTAGTTTGATTACATTTATGGGTTGTTGTTTTTTAATTGGTTCTAGCTCTTGGTAGCTGCTGTTGTTTTTGTATTAAGGGGTTAAATAGTGAAGCTCATAGGCGGAACTACTATTTGTGCAGCAGGTGCAGGGAACAGGGCTCAGATGCTGGGAACCCTTAGCAGTCAGTCTATACATAGGCGTGTGCAGGATGTGTATAATAATAATGCAGGGAAGCCTTTTATTAGTACAGGTTGCTGATCAATCTCTCTATCTCTATATTATTGCAATTGCTTAATACTAAGATACCGTTTTGGGGCCCAAAAAAGAATTGCACCATGGCCCTATTGAGTAGATCCGCTACTGGTGCAATGGCGGGATCACACTATTGCCGAATGCTTATAGCACATTGCGCCGCGTTCGGTGAGACTCACGCTATTACAAGGATGAAAAACCTTTAAAGGGATATTAAAGTAAACAATTAAGTGACCTTTAAAGGGATATTAAAGTCAAAATTAAAGGGACAGTCTACACCAGAATTGTTATTGTTTTAAAAGATAGATAATCCCCTTATTACCCATTCCCCAGTTTTGCATAACCAACACAGTTATAATAATACACTTTTTATCTCTGTGATTATCTTGTATCTAAGCCTCTGCAAACTGCCCCTTTTTTCAGTTCTTTTGACAGACTTGCAGTCTAGCCAATCGGTGATGGCTCCCAGATAACTTCACGTGCACGAGCACAGTGTTATCTATATGAAATACGTGAACTAACATTGGAAAATTGGAAAATTGTTTAAAATGACATGCTCTATCTGAATCATGAAAGTTTATTTTGGCCTAGACTGTCCCTTTAAGTGACCTTCCAATTTACTTCCATGAAAACGTTTTGCATGCACACTTTCCTACTGAGCTTGTGCACGAGTTCACAGTTTATATATAGACTACGGCAGTGTTTCTCAACTCCAGTTCTCAGGACCCTTACTCAGGTCAGATATTCATTATATCTTAAAGGGCCATAATACCCAAATGTTTAAACACTTGAAAGTGATGCAGCATAGCTGTAAAAAGCTGATTAGAAAATATCACCTGAACATCTCTATGTAAAAAAGAAAGATATTTTACCTCAAAAGTTCCTCAGTAGCCACCTCCCATTGTAAAGGATTTCTAAGCAGCATTTTAGTGTGTTTGTCCTGGGACATCTGAAGGGACGAGCATCGTGCACTCTCATATTATTTCACCAATCAGGTAAAGGAAGCTTACTATGAAATCTCATGAGAGTTAAGTCAAATCTCATGAGATCACAGTAAGAGTTCATGACTTCAGAACTGCTGATGCTGATTGGCTGCTGTTCATTTCTTCAT
Organism: Bombina bombina; assembly: GCF_027579735.1. Taxonomy (NCBI): domain Eukaryota; kingdom Metazoa; phylum Chordata; class Amphibia; order Anura; family Bombinatoridae; genus Bombina; species Bombina bombina. The sequence continues at coordinate 1,382,894,720 of NC_069500.1, forward strand.
TTTTTTAATTTTTTTACCTGCAGCTGGGAGCAGCTTAGTATAACTTTTTACACAGAACTTACTCTGCTGAGCTGAGGAAATTGTGAGGTAAAATATCTTCCTTTTTTACATAGAGATGCTCAGGTGATATTTTCCTGTCAGCTTTTTACAGTTATACTGCATCAGTTTCAAGTGATTTAGCATATGAGTATTATGTCCCTTTAACTAGAGCACAGGTGAAACAATCAGCTGATCAGTAACCATGGTTACTAGCCTGCTCTCACCCATCAGATGATTATTTCACCTGTGCTTTAGTTAAGATATAATGAATATCTGGCCTGAGTAAGGGTCCTGAGAACTGGGTTTGGGAAACACTGGACTACGGGACGTACAGGATACAGGCTACATTTTTAATATATTTGTCTGTATATGGAATGAGTTTTAGAATATTATTACCACTTCTGGCAACATCTTCCTAAATACGTCAGATATGATTAAAGGGAAGTGGAAATCAATATTAAAGTTTATGATTTAGACAACGCATGTGATTTTAAAATCTTTTTCATTTACATTTATTGTCAATTTCACCTCTTTCTCTTTTTAATCTTTGTTGAAACTTCTTGCTAAGCATACTAAGGTAGGCTCAGGAAAGTGTCTTCATTTTTTAAAAGTTTCCAATTTACTTTGCTTTGTTCCCATGATATTAAGTGTCGAAGAGATACCTAGGTAGGCCATATGTAGCACTACAAGGCAGGAAATATTGCTGCCATCTAGTGCTCTTGCAAATGAATAACATTCTTGAAAAACTGCTGCCATTTAGTGCTCCAGAAACGGGCCGGCTCCTAAGCATATGTCCAGACTTTTTAACAAATTATCCCAAGAGAATGAAGAAAAATGGATGACAGAAGTAAATTTGAAGTGGTTTTTAAATCACATGCTCTATCTGAATCATGAAAGAAAACATTTGGGTTTGATATCCCTTTAAGCGGTATATGTGTATAACAAAGCTACAAATATTGTTGCAGGGACCTGCTAGGACTCAATTTATCATCTCCCAACTAGAGGACCTATCTGCCAATGATCACGGCAAGCTCGTGCAATCTGGCCTGTGCTTTTACGTAACCAATACCGCAAGATCAGGCTCTTAACTTCCACCTCTGAGTTGGCTTTTTAAATTCACCCTGGGCTTATCTGACTGGGGTGACATTAAACTGCAAACTTAGAGGTAGTGGAGACGGCTGCTTCTTAACTATCGGTTGCAGACTCGTTCATGTAAGCCTGCACTGCAAAAGGTCCACATCTGCATTTATAGTGTTCAGGACATGTGCACGCTCCTGAGACTACCTCAGTATGCTCTCATGGAAAGGAGCAAAGTTAAAAGGATGTCAAGAGAAATAAGTAAAGATAATAATTAAAGCAAATTAAAAATAATTTAATAGTGTATGTTCTATCTGAGCCATAAAACTTTCATTTTACCTTTGACTAAGAAATAGCAGCCGTCAATGCAACAAAACAATAATTAAAATTGATTGTAAACTTTAATGAATTAATGCCCAGTATAAAAAAATAATCTTAAAAACAGGGGCACTTCAATCCATTAAGGTTTACAAAGACGCTTATTTTTTAAAATACTTACCATTGCATTATGGTAAACATAACGCCGATCCTTCGCCCGCATCTCCTGCCCTAAAACTTTAACATATGGATGACTTATCCAGCTTCCTCCAATCATTGCGTGCCCCACGAGCTGGACGCCAAAGGGGGCACAAAACGATTGGAGGAAGCTGGATAAGTCATCCATATGTTAAAGTTTTAGGGCAGGAGATGCGGGCGAAGGATCGGCGTTATGTTTACCATAATGCAAAGGTAAGTAATTAAAAAAATAAGCGTCTTTGTAAACTTAAATGAATAAAACTGCCCCTGTTTTTAAGATTATTTTTTGATACTGGGCTTTAATTCATTAAAGTTTACAATCACTTTAACTCAATGAAACATAGGTAGAATAAGATATAATTAATAATGATCATTGTATTTATAGGTATGAGAGAGGCATCACAAAACAAGTGTTTTATTTTAACATTCTTGCTGAACAATGGTCACTGGAATCCGGCAAAATGGAGAAACTAAACATTTGTGACATACTGACAATTCCCAGGTCTCTGCTGGCTGCTGCAGGTGCTATGTCAGAAGGTGTCACTTTAACACTATAAAAGTGTGAAATTACATTCACTCTACAGTCAAAAAAACAAAAACAATAGCACATAACTAACCTCACAGAGGTTATACATAAGTACAGTTTACTTACAGACATAAAATAAAGTAAATTGACAACTATTCAAAAGTCAGGGATACATATAAAGTTTGATGGGCGGTATCAGTTCATTTTTTTTTTATAAATTTGACATTTACTAAGTTAATTTACCCCTTTCTCTGCTAAGCTATTTTACACCCCCTCTTGTTCTCTAACGGCTAGATTTAGAGTTCTGCGGCCAAAGGGGTGCGTTAGCTACGCGTGCTTTTTTTCTCCAGCACCTTTTAAATACCGCTGGTATTTAGAGTTCACAGAAGGGCTGCGTTAGGCTCCAAAAAAGAGCATATTTACCGCAACTGCAACTCTCGATACCAGCGGTGCTTACGGACGCGGCCAGCTTCAAAAACGTGCTCGTGCACGATTTCCCCATAGGAAACAATGGGGCTGTTTGAGCTGAAAAAAACCTAACACCTGCAAAAAAGCAGCGTTCAGCTCCTAACGCAGCCCCATTGTTTCCTATGGGGAAACACTTCCTAAGTCTGCACCTAACACCCTAACATGTACCCCGAGTCTAAACACCCCTAACCTTACACTTATTAACCTCTAATCTGCCGACCCCGCTATCGCTGACCCCTGCATATTATTATTAACCCCTAATCTGCCGCTCCGTACACCGCCGCAACCTACGTTATCCCTATGTACCCCTAATCTGCTGCCCCTAACCCCCGTCGACCCCTATGTTATATTTATTAACCCCTAATCTGCCGCCCCCAACGTCGCCTCCACCTACCTACACTTATTAACCCCTAATCTGCCGACCGGATCTCACCGCTACTATAATAAATGTATTAACCCCTAATCCGCCTCACTCCCGCCTCAATAACCCTATAATAAATAGTATTAACCCCTAATCTGCTCTCCCTAACATCGCCGACACCTAACTTCAAGTATTAACCCCTAATCTGCCGACCGGAGCTCGCCGCTACTCTAATAAATGGATTAACCCCTAAAGCTAAGTCTAAACCTAACACTAACACCCCCCTAAATTAAATATAATTTAAATCTAACAAAATAAATTAACTCTTATTAAATAAATTATTCCTATTTAAAGCTAAATACTTACCTGTAAAATAAACCCTAATATAGCTACAATATAAATAATAATTATATTGTAGCTATTTTAGGATTAATATTTATTTTACAGGCAACTTTGTATTTATTTTAACCAGGTACAATAGCTATTAAATAGTTAAGAACTATTTAATAGCTAAAATAGTTAAAATAATTACAAAATTACCTGTAAAATAAATCCTAACCTAAGTTACAATTAAACCTACCACTACACTATCAATAAATTAATTAAATACAATACCTACAAATAACTACAATTAAATAAACTAACTAAAGTACAAAAAATAAAAAAGAACTAAGTTACAAAAAAATAAAAAAATATTTACAAACATTAGAAAAATATTACAACAATTTTAAACTAATTACACCTACTCTAAGCCCCCTAATAAAATAACAAAGACCCCCAAAATAAAAAAATGCCCTACCCTATTATAAATTAAAAAAGTTCAAAGCTCTTTTACCTTACCAGCCCTGAAAAGGGCCATTTGCGGGGCATGCCCCAAATAATTCAGCTCTTTTGCCTGTAAAAAAAACCATACAATACCCCCCCCAACATTACAACCCACCACCCACATACCCCTAATCTAACCCAAACCCCCCTTAAATAAACCTAACACTAAGCCCCTGAAGATCTTCCTACCTTATCTTCACCATGCCAGGTTCACCGATCCGTCCTCCGAAGTCTTCATCCAAGCCTCCGAAATCTTCATCCAAGCCCAAGCGGGGGCTGGCGATCCATAATCCGGCTGAAGTCTTCTATCAAGCGGCGGCTGAAGAGGTCCAGAAGAGGCTCCAAAGTCTTCATCCTATCCGGGAAGAAGAGGAGATCCGTACCGGCAACCATCTTGATCCAAGCGGCATCTTCTATCTTCATCCGATGACGAACGGCTCCATCTTGAAGACCTCCAGCGCGGATCCATCTTCTTCTTCCGACGTCCAAATGAAGAATGAAGGTTCCTTTAAGGGACGTCATCCAAAATGACGTCCCTCGAATTCCGATTGGCTGATAGGATTCTATCAGCCAATCGGAATTAAGGTAGGATCAGCCAATCGGATTGAACTTGAATCTGATTGGCTGATTCCATCAGCCGATCAGAATTTTCCTACCTTAATTCCGATTGGCTGATAGAATCCTATCAGCCAATCGGAATTCGAGGGACGCCATCTTGGATGACGTCCCTTAAAGGAACCTTCATTCTTCAGTTGGACGTCAGAAGAAGAAGATGGATCCGCGCTGGAGGTCTTCAAGATGGAGCCGTTCGTCATCGGATGAAGATAGAAGATGCCGCTTGGATCAAGATGGTTGCCGGTCCGGATCTCCTCTTCTTCCCGGATAGGATGAAGACTTTGGAGCCTCTTCTGGACCTCTTCAGCCGCCGCTTGATAGAAGACTTCAGACGGATTATGGATCGCCAGCCCCCGCTTGGGCTTGGATGAAGATTTCGGAGGCTTGGATCAAGACTTCGGAGGACGGATCGGTGAACCTGGCATGGTGAAGATAAGGTAGGAAGATCTTCAGGGGCTTAGTGTTAGGTTTATTTAAGGGGGGTTTGGGTTAGATTAGGGGTATGTGGGTGGTGGGTTGTAATGTTGGGGGGGTATTGTATGTTTTTTTTACAGGCAAAAGAGCTGAATTATTTGGGGCATGCCCCGCAAATGGCCCTTTTCAGGGCTGGTAAGGTAAAAGAGCTTTGAACTTTTTTAATTTAGAATAGGGTAGGGCATTTTTTTATTTTGGGGGGCTTTGTTATTTTATTAGGGGGCTTAGAGTAGGTGTAATTAGTTTAAAATTGTTGTAATATTTTTCTAATGTTTGTAAATATTTTTTTATTTTTTGTAACTTAGTTCTTTTTTATTTTTTGTACTTTAGTTAGTTTATTTAATTGTATTTATTTGTAGGTATTGTATTTAATTAATTTATTGATAGTGTAGTGTTAGGTTTAATTATAGATAATTGTAGGTATTTTATTTAATTAATTTATTGATAGTGTAGTGTTAGGTTTAATTGTAACTTAGGTTAGGATTTATTTTACAGGTAATTTTGTAATTATTTTAACTAGGTAACTATTAAATAGTTATTAACTATTTAATAGCTATTGTACCTGGTTAAAATAAATACAAAGTTGCCTGTAAAATAAATATTAATCCTAAAATAGCTATAATATAATTATAATTTATATTGTAGCTATATTAGGGTTTATTTTACAGGTAAGTCTTTAGCTTTAAATAGGATTAATTTATTTAATAAGAGTTAATTTATTTCGTTAGATTTAAATTATATTTAACTTAGGGGGGTGTTAGGGTTAGACTTAGCTTTAGGGGTTAAAAAATGGATTAGAGTAGCGGTGAGCTCCGGTCGGCAGATTAGGGGTTAATACTTGAAGTTAGGTGTCGGAGATGTTAGGGAGAGCAGATTAGGGGTTAATACTATTTATTATAGGGTTATTGAGGCGGGAGTGAGGCGGATTAGGGGTTAATAAGTGTAGGTAGGTAGCGGCGACGTTGGGGGCGGCATATTAGGGGTTAATAAATATAATATAGGGGTCGGCGGTGTTAGGGGCAGCAGATTAGGGGTTCATAGGGATAACGTAGGTTGCGGCGGTGTACGGAGCGGCAGATTAGGGGTTAAAAACTTTTTATAAAGTGGCGGCGATGTGGGGGGACCTCGGTTTAGGGGTACATAGGTAGTTTATGGGTGTTAGTGTACTTTAGAGCACAGTAGTTAAGAGCTTTATAAACCGGCGTTAGCCCAGAAAGCTCTTAACTACTGACTTTTTTCTGCGGCTGGAGTCTTGTCGTTAGATTTCTAACGCTCACTTGAGCCACGACTCTAAATACCGGCGTTAGGAAGATCCCATTGAAAAGATAGGATACGCAAATGGCGTAGGGGGATCTGCGGTATGGAAAAGTCGCGGCTGGAAAGTGAGCGTTAGACCCTTTCCTGACTGACTCCAAATACCAGCGGGCGGTAAAAACCAGCGTTAGGAGCCTCTAACGCTGGTTTTCACGGCTACCGCCCAACTCTAAATCTAGCCGAGTGTGTTTAAACACCAATTTCAGTGGTTCTCCTGTGAGGTTACCCATGCAAATGTTATCTTGTTTTTTCAACATCAACATTAGTTTTCAGAAATACCCAGATATGGGAAAATCTCACCATATGAAATACAAAAAATTAATGTTCAATTCATATATTATATACAGAAGAGTTAGCTCATACTATTACTCAGGCTGCTAGTTATTATGTAACAATGTGCTGATAGTCACTAATAATTATGTATCAAAAATTAAAAAAGAAAAGAACAGTTAACAAATCCTTAAAGTGAAAGTCAGCCATAGCATTTTTGAAACGCTAGGATTGACTATTGAAACAAATAAAGGGCACTTTCATTCATGAAGTATAAGATACTTCATGCAGAAAGATGCTTTATTTGTTTCAACTGTTCGCCGTTCTTAGCTGCTACAGCAGCCCACGGCCAAAAAAATATCTTGCTGTTTTCACCTCTTAGCCAATAGCCGTGCGGTAAATCCGGCTCCCATGGGCACCAAACCAGATTTACCGCCTATTTATTCTAAGGGGCCGAAAAATTCTCGGCAATCACAATACATTTTGGATCATTTTTCAACAGCTTTTTGAACCCATGTTTGGCTTTTCAAATTTGACACCTGTAGGCACTTAACACCATAATGATAGCATACAGAAAAAAGTAAAACGTAACAATTCTAAAGCTTATAAGTAGATGCTTTCCAACGGTTAGATTTAGAGTTTTGTCGGTAAGGACCCGCGTAGCTAACGCCGGCTTTTTTCTGGCCGCACCATAAAAATAACTCTGGTATTGAGAGTCCACAGAATCGCTGCGTTAGGCTCCAAAAAAGGAGCGTAGAGCATTTTTAACGCATCTGCAACTCTCGATACCAGAGTTGCTTACGGACGCGGCCAGCCTCAAAAACGTGCTCGTGCACGATTCCCCCATAGGAAACAATGGGGCAGTTTGAGGTGAAAAAAAACCTAACACCTGCAAAAAAGCTGCGTTCAGCTCCTAACGCAGCCCCATTGTTTGCTATGGGGAAACACTTCCTACGTCTGCACCTAACACCCTAACATGTACCCCGAGTCTAAACACCCCTATCCTTACACTTATTAACCCCTAATCTGCCGCCCCCGCTATCGCTGACCCCTGCATATTATTATTAACCCCTAATCTGCCACTCCGTAAACCGCCGCTACTTACATTATCCTTATGTACCCCTAATCTTCTACCCCTAACACCGCCGACCCCTATATTATATTTATTAACCCCTAACCTGCCCCCCACAACGTCACCGCTACCTACCTACACTTATTAACCCCTAATCTGCCGAGCGGACCGCACCGCTATTATAATAAAGTTATTAACCCCTAATCCGCCTCACTAACCCTATAATAAATAGTATTAACCCCTAATCTGCCCTCCCTAACATCACCGACACCTAACTTCAAACATTAACCCCTAATCTGCCGACCGGAGCTCACCGCTACTATAATAAATGTATTAACCCCTAAAGCTAAGTCTAACCCTAACACTAACACCCCCCTAACTTAAATATAATTTAAATCTAACAAAATTAATTAACTCTTATTATATAAATTATTCCTATTTAAAGCTAAATACTTACCTGTAAAATAAATCCTAATATAGCTACAATATAAATTATAATTACATTGTAGCTATTTTAGGATTAATATTTATTTTACAGGCAACTTTGTAATTATTTTAACCAGGTACAATAGCTATTAAATAGTTAAGAACCTGGTGAGGTGAAGACAAGGTAGGAAGATCTTCAGGGGCTTAGTGTTAGGTTTATTTAAGGGGGGTTTGGGTTAGATTAGGGGTATGTGGGTGGTGGGTTGTAATGTTGGGGGGGGGTATTGTATGTTTTTTTTTACAGGCAAAAGAGCTGAACTTCTTGGGGCATGCCCCGCAAAGGGCCCTATTCAGGGCTGGTAAGGTAAAAGAGCTTTTAACTTTAGTAATTTAGAATAGGGTAGGGCATTTTGTTATTTTGGGGGTCTTTGTTATTTTATTCGGGGGCATAGAGTAGGTGTAATTAGTTTAAAATTGTTGTAATATTTTTCTTATGTTTGTAAATATTTTTTTATTTTTTGTAACTTAGTTCTTTTTTTTTTGTACTTTAGTTAGTTTATTTCATTGTAGTTATTTGTAGATATTGTATTTAATTAATGTATTGATAGTGTAGTGTTAGGTTAAATTGTAGGTAATTGTAGGTATTTTATTTAATTAATTTAATGATAGTATAGTGTTAGGTTTAATTGTAACTTAGGTTAGGATTTATTTTACAGGTAATTTTGTAATTATTTTTACTAGGTAACTATTAAATAGTTCTTAACTATTTAATAGCTATTGTACCTGGTTAAAATAATTACAAAGTTGCCTGTAAAATAAATATTAATCCTAAAATAGCTACAATGTAATTATAATTTATATTGTAGCTATATTAGGATTTATTTTACAGGTAAGTATTTAGCTTTAAATAGGAATAATTTATTTAATAAGAGTTAATTAATTTCGTTAGATTAAAATTATATTTAACTTAGGGGGGTGTTAGTGTTAGGGTTAGACTTAGCTTTAGGGGTTAATACATTTATTAGAATAGCGGTGAGCTCCGGTCGGCAGATTAGGGGTTAATAATTGAAGTTAGGTGTTGGCGATGTTAGGGAGGGCAGATTAGGGGTTAATACTATTTATTATAGGGTTAGTGAGGCGGATTAGGGGTTAATAACTTTATTATAGTAGCGGTGCGGTCCGCTCGGCAGATTAGGGGTTAATAAGTGTAGGTAGCTGGCGGCGACGTTGTGGGGGGCAGGTTAGGGGTTAATAAATATAATACAGGGGTCGGCGGTGTTAGGGGCAGCAGATTAGGGGTACATAAGTATAACGTAGGTGGCGGTCGGCAGATTGGGGGTTAAAAAAATTTAATCGAGTGGCGGCGATGTGCGGGGGACCTCGGTTTAGGGGTACATAGGTAGTTTATGGGTGTTAGTGTACTTTAGAGTACAGTAGTTAAGAGCTTTATGAACCGGCGTTAGCCCAGAAAGCTCTTAACTACTGACTTTTTTCTGCGGCTGGAGTTTTGTCGTTAGAATTCTAACGCTCACTTCAGCCACGACTCTAAATACCGGAGTTAGAAAGATCCCATTGAAAAGATAGGATACGTAATTTACGTAAGGGGATCTGCGGTATGGAAAAGTCGCGTCTGAAAAGTGAGCGTTAGACCCTTTTTTCAGTGACTCCAAATACCGGCGGTAGCCTAAAACCAGCGTTAGGAGCCTCTAACGCTGGTTTTCACGGCTACCGCCAAACTCCAAATCTAGGCCTAATTGTATTACAGTAAGGTAAGCTTTGTATTTAGGAATATAAGAGAAAATATACCAGAGCATCAGAAAATAGCATCCATTGAAAAGATATGGCACTTAGAACTAGCAAGACATAAATTCTATCCTTCTCATCTAGTACATATGACTGTGTAGATGAATTGCTGTGAAGGGATCTGCGATAAAATAATAAAGGAACATGAAATAACACAGGACACTAGAAAAAAGAAGTTCAAGCTCACTGATATCATGGCGTCCTGAATCTGATTACATACTAATAATAAGGCAAACAAAACCGTCTAGCCGAGAATAGATTAAGTCACCCTATTACAGGAGCTAGAGTCCGGAATGTGAATCATTAACCTATTCATTTGTCTGTTTTGCTGTAAGACTCTGGATGCTATATCCCCACACAAGCTGACCAACGGCTAAGCTCAGAGCCAGAGCATTTTGACTTATCTTCCCATAGGGACCAAAAAGGTATTCCACTGATTCCACTGTGCCTGTACGGAGCGGCATTTCGTTTCTTGACCTGTACATCCTGTCTGACAACTTCACATCACTCACACTGTACAGCCATTCAAGTTACTTGTTACCAGTCTCCTTGTGAACAAAAGAGCCCCTCAGCTTGTTAATTGTAATGTTGGGTGCAGCAAACTCTTCCTGAGAGCGAGCATGATCACTGGTCATGACATCTTAGTTGCATCACTAAGATCCAAGGCACACAAGTCACTGCTCTGACCACCCAGATAGCCATTGTACCCCAAAGCTAAGGGTGATGTGTATATTTTCTTGATTTCAAGCTCGGGCCTATAAACATCACCAGCAGCAATCCTGTGGCGCTGCAAAAACATAATTTATGCTTACCTGATAAATTTATTTATCTTGTAGTGTATCCAGTCCACGGATCATCCATTACTTGTGGGATATTCTCCTTCCCAACAGGAAGTTGCAAGAGGATCACCCACAGCAGAGCTGCTATATAGCTCCTCCCCTCACTGCCATATCCAGTCATTCGACCGAAACAAGCCGAGAAAGGAGAAACCATAGGGTGCAGTGGTGACTGTAGTTTAATTAAAATTTAGACCTGCCTTAAAAGGACAGGGCGGGCCGTGGACTGGATACACTACAAGAGAAATAAATTTATCAGGTAAGCATAAATTATGTTTTCTCTTTTTAAGTGTATCCAGTCCACGGATCATCCATTACTTGTGGGATACCAATACCAAAGCTAAAGTACACGGATGATGGGAGGGACAAGGCAGGAACTTAAACGGAAGGAACCACTGCCTGTAGAACCTTTCTCCCAAAAACAGCCCCCGAAGAAGCAAAAGTATCAAATTTGTAAAATTTGGAAAAGGTATGAAGCGAAGACCAAGTCGCAGCCTTGCAAATCTGTTCAACAGAAGCCTCATTTTTAAAGGCCCAGGTGGAAGCCAAAGCTCTAGTAGAATGAGCTGTAATCCTTTCAGGGGGCTGCTGTCCAGCAGTCTCATAGGCTAAACGGATTATACTCCGAAGCCAAAAAGAAAGAGAGGTTGCCGAAGCATTTTGGCCTCTCCTCTGTCCAGAGTAAACAACAAACAGGTTAGATGTTTGACGAAAATCTTTAGTAGCCTGTAAGTAAAACTTCAAGGCACGGACAACGTCTAGATTATGCAAAAGACGTTCCTTCTTTGAAGAAGGATTAGGACATAATGATGGAACAACAATCTCCTGATTGATATTCTTGTTAGAAACCACCTTAGGTAAAAACCCAGGTTTTGTACGCAGGACTACCTTATCTGAATGGAAGATCAGATAAGGAGAATCACAATGTAAGGCAGATAACTCCGAGACTCTTCGAGCCGAGGAAATAGCCATCAGAAAAGAACTTTCCATGATAGAAGTTTGATATCAATAGAATGAAGGGGTTCAAACGGAACTCCTTGAAGAACTTTAAGAACCAAGTTTAAGCTCCACGGAGGAGCAACTGGTTTAAACACAGGCTTAATTCTAACTAAAGCCTGACAAAATGCCTGAACGTCTGGAACTTCTGCCAGACGCTTGTGTAAAACAATAGACAGAGCAGAGATCTGTCCCTTTAAAGAACTAGCTGATAATCCTTTGTCCAAACCCTCTTGGAGGAAGGACAATATCCTAGGAATCCTAACCCTACTCCATGAGTAATTCTTGGATTCACACCAATGAAGATATTTACGCCATATCTTGTGGTAAATTTTCCTGGTGACAGGCTTTCGTGCCTGTATTAAGGTATCAATAACTGACTCGGAAAAGCCACGCTTTGATAGACTCAAGCGTTCAATCTCCATGCAGTCAGTCTCAGAGAAATTAGATTTGGATGATTGAAAGGACCTTGTATTAGAAGGTCTTGCCTCAGAGGTAGAGTCCATGGTGGACAGGATGACATGTCCACTAGGTCTGCATACCAGGTCCTGTGTGGCCATGCAGGCGCTATCAGAATCACTGATGCTCTCTCCTGTTTGATCTTGGCAATCAGTCGAGGGAGCAGAGGAAACGGTGGAAACACATAAGCCAGGTTGAAGAACCAAGGAGCTGCTAGAGCATCTATCAGTGCCGCTTCTGGGTCCCTGGACCTGGATCCGTAACAAGGAAGCTTGGCGTTCTGGTGAGATGCCATGAGATCCAGTTCTGGTTTGCCCCAACGGAAAACCAATTGAGCAAACACCTCCGGATGGAGTTCCCAGGATGAAAACTCCGGATGGAGTTCCCCGGATGAAAAGTCTGACGACTTAGAAAATCCGCCTCCCAGTTCTCTACCCCTGGGATATGGATCGTTGACAGGTGGCAAGAGTGAGTCTCTGCCCAGCAAATTATCTTGGAGACTTCTGACATCGCTAGGGAACTCCTGGTCCCCCCTTGATGGTTGATGTAAGCCACAGTCGTGATGTTGTCCGACTGAAATCTGATGAACCTCAGTGTTGCTAACTGAGGCCAAGCTAGAAGAGCATTGAATATTGCTCTTAACTCCAGAATATTTATTGGGAGGAGTTTCTCCTCCTGAGTCCATGAACCCTGAGCCTTCAGAGAGTTCCAGACTGCACCCCAACCTAGAAGGCTGGCATCTGTTGTTATAATGGTCCAATCTGGTCTGCGAAAGGTCATACCTTTGGACAGATGGACCCGAGATAACCACCAGAGAAGAGAATCTCTGGTTTCCTGATCCAGATTTAGTAGAGGGGACAAATCTGTGTAATCCCCATTCCACTGACTGAGCATGCATAATTGCAGCCGTCTGAGATGCAGGCGCGCAAATGGCACTATGTCCATCGCCGCTACCATTAAGCCGATTACTTCCATGCACTGAGCCACTGTGGGGCGTGGAATGGAGTGAAGAACACGGCAAGCATTTAGAAGTTTTGATAACCTGGACTCCGTCAGGTAAATTTTCATTTCTATAGAATCTATTAGAGTCCCTAGGAAGGAAACCCTTGTTAGAGGAGATAGAGAACTCTTTTCTTCGTTCACTTTCCACCCATGCGACCTCAGAAATGCCAGAACTATCTCTGTATGAGACTTGGCAATTTGAAAGCTTGACGCCTGTATCAGGATGTCTTCTAGGTAAGGAGCCACCGCTATGCCTCGCGGTCTTAGAACCGCCAGAAGTGAGCCCAGAACCTTTGTAAAAATCCTTGGGGCTGTAGCCAACCCGAATGGAAGAGCTACAAACTGGTAATGCCTGTCTAGAAAGGCAAACCTCAGGAACCGATGATGATTCTTGTGAATCGGAATGTGAAGGTAGGCATCCTTTAAGTCCACTGTGGTCATGTACTGACCCTCTTGGATCATGGGTAAAATGGTTCGAATAGTTTCCATCTTGAATGATGGAACTCTGAGGAATTTGTTTAGGATCTTTAGATCCAAAATTGGTCTGAAGGTTCCCTCTTTTTTGGGAACCACAAACAGATTTGAATAAAACCCCTGTCCTTGTTCCGTCTTCGGAACTGGATGGATCACTCCCATTACAAGGAGGTCTTGCACGCAGCTTAAGAATGCCTCTTTCTTTATCTGGTTTGCAGATAATCTTGAAAGGTGAAATCTCCCTTGTGGAGGAGAAGCTTTGAAGTCCAGAAGATATCCCTGAGATATGATCTCCAACGCCCAGGGATCCTGAACATCTCTTGCCCACGCCTGGGCGAAGAGAGAGAGTCTGCCCCCTACTAGATCTGTTGTCGGATAGGGGGCCGCTCCTTCATGCTGTCTTGGAGGCAGCAGCAGGCTTTCTGGCCTGCTTGCCCTTGTTCCAGGACTGGTTAGGTTTCCAGGCCTGCTTGGAATGAGCAAAAGTTCCCTCTTGTTTTGAAGCAGAGGGAGTTGATGCTGCACCTGCCTTGAAATTTCGAAAGGCACGAAAATTAGACTGTTTGGCCCTTGATTTGGCCCTGTCCTGAGGAAGGGTATGACCCTTACCTCCAGTAATGTCAGCAATAATTTCTTTCAAACCAGGCCCGATTAAGGTCTGCCCCTTGAAAGGAATGTTGAGTAATTTAGACTTTGAAGTCACATCAGCTGACCAGGATTTAAGCCATAGCGCCCTACGCGCCTGGATGGCGAATCCGGAATTCTTAGGCGTTAGTTTAGTCAAATGAACAATGGCATCAGAAACAAATGAGTTAGCTAGCTTAAGTGTTCTAAGCTTGTCAATAATTTCAGTCAATGGAGCTGTATGGATGGCCTCTTCCAGGGCCTCAAACCAGAACGCCGCCGCAGCAGTGACAGGCGCAATGCATGCAAGGGGCTGTAAAATAAAACCTTGTTGAATAAACATTTTCTTAAGGTAACCCTCTAATTTTTTATCCATTGGATCTGAAAAAGCACAACTGTCCTCAACCGGGATAGTGGTACGCTTTGCTAAAGTAGAAACTGCTCCCTCCACCTTAGGGACTGTCTGCCATAAGTCCTGTGTAGTGGCATCAACATTTTTCTAAATATAGGAGGAGGGGAAAAGGGCACACCGGGTCTATCCCACTCCTTACTAATAATTTCTGTAAGCCTTTTAGGTATTAGAAAAACATCAGTACTCACCGGTACTGCATAGTATTTATCCAGTCTACACAATTTCTCTGGCACTGCAATTGTGTCACAGTCATTCAGAGCAGCTAATACCTCCCCAAGTAATACACGGAGGTTCTCAAGCTTAAATTTAAAATTAGAAATCTCTGAATCAGGTCTCCCCGATTCAGAGACGTCACCCACAGACTGAAGCTCTCCGTCCTCAGGTTCTGCATATTGTGACGCAGTATCAGACATGGCTCTTACAGCATCTACGCGCTATGTATGTCGTCTAACCCCAGAGCTATCGCACTTGCCTCTCAAATCAGGCAATCTGGCTAATACCTGTGACAGGGTATTATTCATAATTGCAGCCATGTCCTGCAAAGTAATCGCTATGGGCGTCCCTGATGTACTTGGCGCCATATTAGCGTGCGTCCCTTGAGCGGGAGGCGAAGGGTCCGAAACGTGGGGAGAGTTAGTCGGCATAACTTCCCCCTCAACAGACCCCTCTGGTGACATTTCTTTTATAGATAAAGACTGATCTTTACTGTTTAAGGTGAAATCAATACATTTAGTACACATTCTCCTATGGGGCTCCACCATGGCTTTTAAACATAATGAACAAGTAGTTTCCTCTGTGTCAGACATGTTTGTACAGACTAGCAAGCTTGGAAAACACTTTAAACCAAGTTAACAAGCAATATAAAAAACGTTACTGTGCCTTTAAGAGAAACAAATTTTGACAACATTTGAAATAACAGTGAAAAAAGGCAGTTACACTAACGAAATTTTTACAGTGTATGTAACAAGTTAGCAGAGCATTGCACCCACTTGCAAATGGATGATTAACCCCTTAATACCAAAAACGGAATAATAAATGACAAAAACGTTTTTTAAACACAGTCACAACAACTGCCACAGGTCTACTGTGGTTGTTACCCTCCTCAAACACGACTTTGAAGCCTTTTGAGCCCTTCAGAGATGTCCTGTATCATGCAGAAGGAAGCTGAGTGTCTCTGTCTGTAATTTCAGCTGAGCAGAAAAGCGCCAAAATAGGCCCCTCCCACTCATATTACAACAGTGGAAAGCCTCAGGAAACTGTTTCTAGGCAAAAATCAAGCCAGCCATGTGGAGAAAAACTAGGCCCCAATAAGTTTTGTCACCAAACATATATAAAAACGATTAACATGCCAGCAAACGTTTTATATTACACTTTTATAAGAGTATGTATCTCTGTTAATAAGCCTGATACCAGTCGCTATTAAATCACTGCATTTAGGCTCAACTTACATTAATCCGGTATCAGCAGCATTTTTCTAGCAAATTCCATCCCTAGAAATATGTTAACTGCACATACCTTTTTGCAGGAAAACCTGCACGCCATTCCCCCTCTGAAGTTACCTCACTCCTCAGAATATGTGAGAACGGCAATGGATCTTAGTTACTTCTGCTAAGATCATAGAAATCACAGGCAGATTCTTCTTCTAATGCTGCCTGTGAGAAAACAGTACACTCCGGTACCATTTAAAAATAACAAACTTTTGATTGAAGTTAAAAAACTAACTATAATACACCACACTCCTCTTACTACGTCCATCTTTGTTGAGAGTTGCAAGAGAATGACTGGATATGGCAGTGAGGGGAGGAGCTATATAGCAGCTCTGCTGTGGGTGATCCTCTTGCAACTTCCTGTTGGGAAGGAGAATATCCCACAAGTAATGGATGATCCGTGGACTGGATACATGTTACGGTTACCCTTAGTCTCGCTGAGAGATGGACCGCTTAGTAGCCTGGATCCCTATTGCTAAAGAGGGGAGAAGCTGCTTTCCATAGTATTCTATATGAGTCTCGCCAATATAGAATAATCTCCCTTAGCTGCAGTACAGCTAGGATACCCTTCTGCCCACAAAAACGAGTCAACGCTGCGATTGAGGGTCAAACAAGAACTCAGGACTGGAATGCCCAGCCTGCTTTTTATTAAGGTTACATGCACACAGGGGCACTCCCAGGGGGAGAGGGGGGGAAGCACAAAATCCCCCATCACACATTTAGATAGAGAGCACTGTCCTTTGACAGGCCACAATAGGATTACAGTACTTAAGATAACAAGTTTACAAGTTCATCTTATCAATTAGCAGTCTGGCTCCAGAGGTGATTAGACAATAGTTTCTAAAAGCTGAAAAAAAAGAGTTAACTCTTTATGAAATGAAACTTGTTACAGTTTTCTTGGAGCCCTTCTTAGGCGCTGGCTTGCTGGTTCAGGCATTGCTGCTGGGAAATAAGCTCTTCACAACAGAATAACTAATGCTTCTGTAACATTGCTCCCTTTCTGTGGAACACTCTGGCAGACACGGTCTGACCCCTTTTCGGGGCAGACTAAGGCTGTCCAGACCGCTGGTTATGCGGGGCTGAGGTCGGTTTGTCTGGACAACCCGTCGGCGTTGCCATTCTGTTTCCCAGGTCTGTAAGTAATGGTGAAATTGAAGGTTTGCAACGATAAGCTCCAACGTAATAGCCTGCCGTTATCTCCAGAGACCCGGTTCAGCCACACCAACGGGTTATGGTCGGTGACCAGAGTGAACTCCTGACCATATAAATAGGGAGTCAATTTCTTTAATGCCCACACCAAAGCCAAACACTCCTTTTCGACCGCTGCATAGCTGACTTCGCGGGGCAGGAGCTTCCGGCTGATGTAGGCAACTGGATGCTCCCCTCCATCTTCGCCTACTTGGCTGAGGACAGCTCCCAGCCCGAACATGGAAGCATCTGTATGGACGATAAAACGTTTGTTAAGGGCTGGGGCCGCCAAGACAGGAGCGTTAATTAGAGCATTTTTGAGAGCCTGGAAAGCCGTTTCACAGTGGGGAGACCACAGGACCTGTCGAGGTAAGTTCTTCTTGGTCAAGTCAGTCAGGGGTTTGGCAAGTGTGCTGTAGTCTGGTACGAACCGTCTATAGTATCCTGCCGTGCCCAGGAAGGCTAGGACCTGAGTCTTAGTGATGGGGGTGGGCCAATTGGCGACAGCTTCTATTTTGGCCGGCTCTGGTCGCTGCTTTCCACACCCCACCCGGTGACCCAGGTACTGTACCTCGGCCATCCCAAAGTGGCATTTTTCTGGCTTCAGAGTCAGGCCAGCAGCCCGGATCTGATCCAGAACCATTCCCACATGAGCTAAGTGGTCCTCCCAGGACTCACTGTGGATCGCTATGTCGTCCAGGTAGGCGCAAGCAAAACTCTGGAAGCCATCCAGGAGCCTATCCACCAAGCGCTGGAATGTAGCTGGGGCATTCTTCATCCCAAACGGCATTACCCTAAACTGATATAAGCCGAATGGGGTGACGAATGCCGACTTGGGGATAGCCTCCGGGGCCAGGGGAATCTGCCAGTAACCTTTGCAGAGGTCAATAGTGGTCAGGTAATTTCCCCTGGCTATACGATCGAGTAGCTCGTCTACCCTGGGCATAGGGTAAGCGTCCGTCACGGTATTTTCATTGAGCCTCCGATAGTCTACGCAGAACCGGGTGGTCCCATCTTTCTTGGGCACCAAGACAACTGGGGAGGCCCAGGGACTATCGGAGGGCTCAATTACCCTGAGCTGGAGCATCTCATCGATCTCCTTCTTCATTCCTGTCCTAACTGCTTCGGGATTCGGTACGGAGCCTGGCGCAAGGGAGCTTGTCCCGGAGTATCTACCTGGTGGGTGGTTAAAGTAGTGTACCCTGGCTTCGGGGAAAAGGTGAGGTGTTTGGACTGGAGGAGTTGGTTGAGCTGCTCCCTTTCAGTGGGGCTAAGTCGGTCCCCTATCTGAACCTGCGCCACTATACCTGTGGGGAGGCTCTTTTCTAATAGGTCTGGAATGGGTAAACTGTCGGGGTCTTCCTGAGGGGAACAACATACGGCCGTCACGTTCTCTGGTCGCTCAAAATATTCCTTGAGCATGTTTACATGGAATGTCTTTCTAAGATTGTTGTCGTGGCAGCTAGCTATCACATAAGTGGTGTCTCCCCTTTTCTCTACGATCTGGTAGGGACCCTGCCAGGACGCCTGCAATTTGTCTGTCTTCACCGGCTTAAGTACTAACACCTTTTGTCCTATGGTGAAGATTCTCTTTCGGGCCCCCCGATCGTACCATACTTTCTGTCTTCTCTGGGCCAACTGGAGATTAGCCCGCACGGATTTGGCTAATTGCTCCATTCGGTCCCTGAGTTCCAGCACGTAAGGCACAATTGGGACACCGTCAGCCTCCATCTCTCCCTCCCAGTGCTCCCGGATCAGGTTTAGGGGTCCCCGTACCTTTCTTCCGTAGAGCAACTCGAAGGGAGAGAACCCTGTCGTTTCCTGGGGCACCTCCCGATAAGCAAATAGGAGGTGCGGCAGGAAGCGTTCCCAGTCTCGGTATTCCTGAGTGAACGTCTTGAGCATTTGCTTGAGGGTCCCATTGAACCTCTCACACAGCCCGTTCGTCTGGGGGTGGTATGGGGAGGGACTTAATTTTGCAAACCTGCCAGAGTTGTTGGGTCAATTCAGCCGTAAATTGGGTGCCTCGGTCGGATAGGATTTCTTTTGGAAATCCTACCCGGGAGAACACCTGTACTAGTGCATTCGCTACCGTATCCGCTTGTATGTTGGATAGGGCGACAGCCTCTGGGTACCTGGTAGCGTAGTCCACTACGGTAAGAATGTATCGCTTACCGGAGGGACTAGGGGTAGCCAGTGGTCCCACTAGGTCAATAGCAACCCGGCTGAAGGGTTCCTCTACAATGGGCATATTTACTAGCTGGGCTTTAGGGTGATCGCCTCGCCTTCCTACTCGTTGACACACATCGCAGGTGTTACAGTAAGTTCTAACGTCAGCGTGCACCCCTGGCCAAAAGAACGTGTGAGTAATGCGGTGTAGGGTACGGGTAACGGCTAGGTGGCCTGCTAAGGGGATGTCGTGGCCTATTTTGAGGATTTCTTGACGGTATTTGTGGGGCACTACCAGCTGTCGCCTACGCTGTCCCCTTTTCTCTGTCCAGCGGTATAGTTTCCCTTTTTCCCATAAGAATGTTTCGTTATCTGCCCCGCCCCCTCCGGTCTCTGCTCGTTCCCGGTACTTTTGTAAGGTCGGGTCAGTCTTAGACTCTGCCTCGAAGGCATCTGGGGTGTCCCAGGGTATGGGGCCTAACCTGTCAGGCAAGGTCGGGGTAGGTCTTACCTGTGTCTCCCGCACTGGTGAGAGCTCTCGCTCCGTCCGGGCTTGGGCCCGTGTAGTCACTGGGTCCGCCTCGTTGTTGCATACTGGAGCATAGGCAGAAGTCATGGGGCCCAAATCGTTGCCCAGTAGTACTTCGGCAGGTAAATTATCCATTAGGCCCACGTTCACAGCCCCCTTTCCCGCTCCCCAATCAAGATGCACTTTAGCTGTTGGAATTTTGTACACATCCCCCCCCGCCACTCTAACGGCCACAGTCTGTCCGGATCGCTTGTGCTCTGGCACCAAATGACTCTGTACCAGCGTGATAGTAGCCCCTGTGTCTCGCAATCCCTCGGTAGATCGCCCCTCGAGCCATACCCTCTGCCGATGGTGCTGGCGGTTATCTGAGGCAGCATATACAGGGTCTGCCTCGTGAAGCGGCCCCACATATCCCTCCATAGGGGCCTCTTGGTTAACACAGAGGGCCCGGGCCGGACGATAGGACCCAGAGGGGTAATTGTAATTCCTGGGTGTCTGGTGCGTATTAAGGGGGCAGCTAGCCAAGAAATGCCCTGGTTGCTTGCATCGGTGGCAAGTCGGTCTGGGACTCTCAGAGCTGTTATTGGGTGGTCCTGAGTGTCGGACGGGCCCTGTGGGCACCGGGGCTCGGAATTCAGCACGAGGGGGTGCACGGTAAACCTCTCTGGGTTCGACCCGTGCTGGAGCTCGGTAGTTCATGGGTTCGTGAAGACGGGAGTCATAATGTTCATCGGCCAATTTGGCTGCTTCTTCTAAGGTAGAAGGCCGCCTGTCTCGCAGCCATTCCTTCCCTTGCTGTTCCATGCCATTATAAAAATGTTCTAAGAGAAACAATTGTAAAATTTCCTCCCCAGTCACCGCTTTACTTCCGCTCAGCCAGTGATTTGCCGCTCTCCGCATTCGGTGCGCCCATTCCATATGGGTATCGTTAGGCTTCTTTTCCGTGCCCCGAAACTGTCGGCGATACGTGTCCGGAGTTACAGCGTACCGTCGCAACAGTGTCTCCTTAACTAGCTCGTACTGTGTCACTTCCTCAGCACCCAGAGTACGAAAGGCTTCCAGGGCTCGCCCGGATAGTTTCCCAGACAATATCGTGGGCCACTCTCTGTTGGGAATCTGGTGCAGGGCACATTGCCTTTCGAAGTCCGCCAAATATTCATCAATCCCTGTCTTGCTCTCTAGGAAGGGTCGAAATGCCGCATAGGGTATCTTGGGCCTCCCAGCATTTTCGACAGGGATGATTACCTGCGGGGCTTCAGCATTGCGGTGTGCGTTCGCTAGGTTGAGTTCGTGGGCTCGAGTCTCTCGTATATCCTCGTCCGCCTCCGCCATCAACTGCTGTACCAATTCCATGGAGGGGTTCGGCCCGTATAATGAGAGCCTTTCCCGAACAATCCTGGTTTTTTCGTCACTAATCGTGGTCGGTGTTTCCGCCATTGTGAAGCTCTGATCCAGTTCGGTCAATTCTGCGATCAGCTCTCTCCTCGGCCGGTTGCTGGCGTACCCCCCTCTGCTTTCAAGTAAATCCTTTAGGGTTGTACGCTTCAATTTTTCGTAAGCGCTCTCCATCCGTTCTGTACCTCTCCTAGGAAATCCAGGAAAATCCCGCCGCTGCCGCCAAATGTTACGGTTACCCTTAGTCTCGCTGAGAGATGGACCGCTTAGTAGCCTGGATCCCTATTGCTAAAGAGGGGAGAAGCTGCTTTCCATAGTATTCTATATGAGTCTCGCCAATATAGAATAATCTCCCTTAGCTGCAGTACAGCTAGGATACCCTTCTGCCCACAAAAACGAGTCAACGCTGCGATTGAGGGTCAAACAAGAACTCAGGACTGGAATGCCCAGCCTGCTTTTTATTAAGGTTACATGCACACAGGGGCACTCCCAGGGGGAGAGGGGGGGAAGCACAAAATCCCCCATCACACATTTAGATAGAGAGCACTGTCCTTTGACAGGCCACAATAGGATTACAGTACTTAAGATAACAAGTTTACAAGTTCATCTTATCAATTAGCAGTCTGGCTCCAGAGGTGATTAGACAATAGTTTCTAAAAGCTGAAAAAAAAGAGTTAACTCTTTATGAAATGAAACTTGTTACAGTTTTCTTGGAGCCCTTCTTAGGCGCTGGCTTGCTGGTTCAGGCATTGCTGCTGGGAAATAAGCTCTTCACAACAGAATAACTAATGCTTCTGTAACAATACACTTAACAAGAGAAAGTAAGAATAGCTGGGGAGTTTAAAGGCCTATCCTTGAACGGGGGCTGAGGTCTCAACGGTCCAGATTTGCAAAACAATTAAGGCTTTCCAACCTTATAGCAGTCGATCAACTAAGCTAAACTAACCTGATCTGTGCAAGAATTGGAGCTGGATGAGTCAAAAGTATGGGGCACCTAGGTGCTGGTGGTGTATGGCCAAGTAATATCAATTAGGCATCAGTCCAGACGTTTTAGTCAAGTGGAATGGCTTAAAGGTAAAGCATGCATGCACCATCAGGGGCATTGATCCGCTAGAAGTGGAGTGGATATTTGAAGCATGTCAAGGGTGACAACAGACCAAAGAGGTAATTCTGGATCTCGGATCACACCATGACTGGTATGCTTTTGAAGTAAAAGTAATCACAGAGATTATATTGCCTGAAAGGTGTTGTGTCTTCATGATTATGACTTGCCCGCGGTATGTGACTATTTGGTGTTGACGTGCATGCATGCTGTACCTTTAAGCCGTTCCACTTGACTAAAACCTCTGGACTGATGCCTAATTGTTATTACTTGGCCATACACCACCAGCACCTAGGTGCACCATACTTTTGACTCATCCTCATCCCTGTCTTTGTGTATTGGTCAAGTTAGAACATTTACTAATTCGAATTATATATTTGGTGATTTTTAAACATGACATCTCAATCTTGTTTGACAACAGAGGCATTACCTGCCAGTATTGATGATGATGATGATGATGATGATAATTTTGATATTACTTTTTACTCTCTCTCTAAAGTGGATGACTTAGACCTACAGGGTTTAGAATTGGAGGATTTATTTGGTCTAGACAGTCCTAACACAACTAAGTGTACTATTCCAAAAGATGGAAAACCTCAGATTAAAGGAACAAAGGTTGAAATTAGACACTTGGACAATTAACAAATATGGACTATTGCACATGATACCCAGTTGGTTAAGGGTCTATAAATTTCCCACTTTTGAGATTACAGATGAACTATGAAATGAAGTTTTATCTGAATGTTCCTTACATTTAATGCGTTTATTGGTTAAATATAAAACTGCACAATTGGATATTGTGAGACAACAGATAGATAGAGGACTTACAGGTTGAGTTAAATAAGTTCACAGAATTTGAAGGGTATAGGGAACTAGATAAGATATTGAGAGATACGGTAGATGCAAACAAGCAACAGATTATACAGAATAAATACACAAAATATTTAAGGGATAAGGATGACTATTCCTCTGGCCAGGTTTTCATCTGGCATAGACTAAGCCGTTGGAGAACTACATTGAATAGAAGGGGCATACAACTTAAAGATTCAACTAATATATAGAGTGAAGGAGACCCCGAGAAAGGTCACAACAGGCATAAGAAGTATAAAGGGCAACGCAGGGTTACCTTTACAGACACTGAACCTGAAACCACAGATGATGATGGATTTCTTTCTGCCTTTTCCAGCTCCTATGAGGAGAATGGTGACTCAGAAAGTGAAGCCTACCCAAGGGAGCAAGGTAAACAGCAATGGGCAGGTTTTTCTCAGGGACATAACACAAGCCGAGGGAGGAGGTCAGGAGAATCCTATATCCCAGAGAGTCAAAGGGAAATATCAACTGAGAAACACTATGGTGCTGAAGTAACACAGGGTATGGGGGTGATTACTATCTCTACTTATGTACACAGTGAAATCGAATTAAAAGTACTTGATTATGGACTACTAGGAATTTTAATCTGTTCCAGACTATTCTTTTTATAATTTTTATTGAAGGACTAGAGAAAATACAACACATATACACATAGTGTTGCAAAAAGTCAAATTAGATTACAACATACAAAATTACAATATAATATATTCAATAACCACTTGCAACCACTGCATAAGTGACCATTGTATGAGTCCAATGTGTTACTGATACCAAGAGTTAAGTGCTCATAGTTGGTATATGGATAAAAAAAGACTTGTGGTAAATGAATAAATTCCTGAAACATTGCATAGTCCTAAATTTTCATGTTTCATTAAGTACACTAAAATAATCCATATATACATAGTACCCATAGTATAATAGCATATATGCAATAGGTATGAAAGCAAAAAACAAAAGATCATCT
This sequence comes from Bombina bombina, assembly GCF_027579735.1. Taxonomy (NCBI): domain Eukaryota; kingdom Metazoa; phylum Chordata; class Amphibia; order Anura; family Bombinatoridae; genus Bombina; species Bombina bombina. The sequence continues at coordinate 1,382,919,013 of NC_069500.1, forward strand.
AAACACAAGACTTAGTATATGGATAAATATATCTTAAGATCAAAAGAAAAAATTCTTGCAGCCTCATGTCTCATTGAATACACTAAGATAATCTTTGTACACCTAGAACACAGAGTATACTAACACATATTCAATAAGTATGAAAGCGATAAAATAAAATAACGAGTAACAGATAGCGACCAATTTAGTGAGCGCTATATATCTAAACTTAGGAAGGGAGAACCTTATATTGCATGTTTTCTTGTGTACTTTAGCGGAAAATATTCATTTTTAGTTATGTGACCCATGTATTTCAGCATAGAATTCTACAGAACTTCAATCTAGTCTAAATAACTATATAGGTATGAATTAAAGGTGGGGTCCGTTTAGAATTTCCCATATTTAGAATTATTCATTAACACACATTGATGATCACTGCATAGTCAGAAATGTATTCAGATTGGGTGTTATGGCCAAAACTAAATCAACATTAAACATTTTGTAGTACATAGAGCACCTTACAGGAAATGCTGTCTATTGTAAGATAGGATGGCACTATTGATATAAAGTGGGAAGGCGAAGACAGAGCTGATAGTGACAACTATAGGGATATATAGCTAGGATTATGAACTACCTATTTCTCTGAATTTCTCCATGTTATGAGGCAGCACCTCTCAGTAGGGCAAGATGGCCCTCTTGGAACCGACTAAGGTTATTACTATTTAACTTAAAAACAAAAGCGTATTATATAATGTCATAATCTTCCCTCGGCTTTGGCTGCTAGCCACAGTATACCAACCAGAACCTACATTAAACACATAGACCTTAATAGCCATGGTTATAACAATAAAATTCAGAGCAATAAAATGATCCATCTCAGTGCCTTGTATATTTTACATATAATTGTTATGAAACATATATGAAAAATAGAGGAAAACAAAGGAGACATTTATATCTGTGTGTGGGATAGTGAAGTTGAGTTAGTCCTAAAGCATATGGCAATACAGTTTAGTCATCAGACCCCTCGGTCATCATGTATACAAACCACAATGTATATTGAGTTTTGAACAGTTCGATTAGATATTTAGCCCACTCTGGTCATTGTAGAAATGAGAGCTTGTGTTGCGCTATGATTTAGGGAGATCAGCACTCCCGCTTCTGCAGCAAGCGGGGAGTAGTCATTCGACAATATTAGTCGGTGTCTCTGTGGCTTTTCCTTTGTGTCAAACCACCAGATTCCTTCAGGAGCATGATTCCTTGCAGCCTGAGCAGGAAAGCCTGTAGAGACGGAGCCTTCATAGGGATTAAGCATTGCATCAAGATTCAAGTCAGTTCCTCTGGCATATCTGTTATCCATCTTGCTGACCAATCTCGAGCGTTCCACATGGCCTCCAGCTAGATCCCTTCAGGTATCATTAGAAATAGGTTTTAATCTTTGGGGACCGAAATCGCCATTACTCATATTAGTATTTGTTGTAAGGTCCTTCTGGATATCTTGTTCTTGGGTATTTGTGACAGTGGGTAAGTAAGCCATCTCCAGAGTCTTTTCAAACGCAGCTTGGTAGTCATCTAGATTAGATCGCTCAGATCCCTGATAATTGTGGCTGCAAACTCTATATTTAGGTATATGCAGTGGATTATAAAGGTAATTTTGAAAGTTCTTTAAGCAGCATTATATATCCGCTTCGTAGCCCAGTTTCCTGGGTGGGGGGGGGGGGATAGTGCAGCAGCCCCAGCTACTCAGATGGTCGGCCCTACAATGTATGTCGATCACTTAGCGGCTTAACTAAAGAGCATAGGCGGTCAGCAATCTTGATGTGGATCCTCTAGCATCTTAAAATTCTTCAGGATGTTGCAAGCTATTTGTATACACGGTTTTAGAGGAATATTTTAGAATAAGCTCTTAGATATTAGATTTAAAGTCAGGAGCTCCACATAGATGCGTCCTGCTTCAGCCATAGGCTCCGACCCCCCTGTTCCAGACTATTTTTGACGTATATAAGTTTGTACGTCAGCTTACTCTCAAAATGTTCTATTCTGAGTCATCAGAGGCAACCACTGATAGAATAGTCAGGAATGGTCTGGAGGAGTTAAAAACTCTAAATTTTGAGGATACTTGCAGTTTTCTTACCCTGAGATCTTTGGATACTAATAACACATTGGATATGCCATACGAATGTATGACATGGAACATAATTAGGCCCAGATCAAACTTTTATCCAATTCATATGAGGGGCAAACAGCTGGAACTTTTTCATAAAATAATTCTAGATGAGCTAACTTCACTATCATTAAGTAACACACATGATTCAGATAGAGCATGCAATTTTAAGCAACTTTCTAATTTGCTCCTATTATCAATTTTTCTTTGTTCTCTTAGTATCTTTATTTGAAAAAGTAGGAATGTAAGATAAGGAGCTGGCCCATTTTTGGTTCAGCACCCTGGCTAGCGTTCATGATTGGTGGCTAGATTTAGCCACCAATATGCAAGAGCAAACCAAGTTCTGAACCAAAAATGGGCCAGCTCTTAAGCTTCACATTCTTGCTTTTGAAAAAAAGATACCAAGAGAAGGATGAAAATTGATAATAGGAGTAAATTAGAAAGTTGCTTAAAAGTGCATGCTCAATCTGAATCATGAAAGTTTAATTTTGACTTTACTGTCCCTTTAATTCTCTACAATCAAATAAAAGTCTAGTCATAAAAAATTCAGATAAAGGGGGAAGTATTGTCATTATGGACAGGGAAGATTATTTTACAGAGGCTTTTCGCCAATTATATGACCATAATGTTTATATACACCTAAATTGTAATCCCACACGCCACTTCCAGAAGGAACTTATATCACTCTTGGATGATGGTCTGGAAATAGGCATAAAGGATCAAAAGACCGCTGAAGGTCTATATATGCATGAACCAGTATTGCCTATTTTCCACCACCTGCCCAAGGTGCATAAGGACCTTGATGGAGTAAAGGGTCGCCCGATTATTCTGGCATAGGCTCATTGCTTAAGCCTTTGTCAAATTGGTTGGACTCCTTTTTGCAACCCTTGGTCAACAAACTTCCTAGCGTTATCAGGGATACAACCCATGTTTTAAGACTAACTGAATAAATAGAATGACTAGAAGGGAACATTTGGCTTACAGTAGATGTGGTCTCCTTGTATTCTGCTATACCTCATGATATGGGATTAAGAGCCATATCATTTTTTCTAAATTCAGAAACTGATCTGAGTATTGTTTTTAAGAAATATCTCATTGTAGTGGTTGAATTTCTGCTTAGGCATCATTATTTTCTGTTTGAGGGGTTTTCTATATGCAGAGGCATGGGACAGCTATGGGAGCAAAATTTGCCACCTCCTATGCCAACCTGTTCATGGGTTGGTGGGAGCTTTCCCACGTCTATGCAGATGAGAACCCCTTTAGGAAACATATCTGCTTTTATAGGAGATTCATAGATGATCTCTTATTCATCTGGAATGGGGATGAATCACTTGTGAATGAGTTTGTTGAATACCTGAATCTGAATGACAATTCACACATAGTTGGAATCAAAGAGAGGTCATCTATTTAGATCTCCTCCTTACTGCTAATTTTGAAACCAAAAAAGTAGAGACAGGCCTATACTGGAAACCAATAGCTGGCAATAGTCTTTTACACGTACACAGCAGCCATCCACGACATGTATTCAAAGGTATATTTAAGGGACATTTCTTACGGGCCAAAAGAAACTATATTAACTGTTCCACTACCTTTGTTATTTATTTGATTGAATGCTTAGAACATCAAAAGCAATATGTAGGTTTAACTACCAGAGATGTACGTACCCGCAAAAGAGAACATCTGGGGTACATCTCTATTGATGTACTATGCTCAGCACTCTTAAAACATTTCATACATACACACAATAAAAATGTAAAAAGTTTCAAATGGAATGCTACAGAAGTGGTAGATACTCCCCGGAGAAGGGGTAGTCAACAGAGAATTTTGGAAAGACAAGAGATTTATTGGATCCATAAATTAAAGAGCTTAGTCCCAGAAGCATTCAATTCACAATTTGACATCATTAACTATTGGGGGTGATTGATAGTTATACGGTCACATTTGTTGAATATAGTTAGATATAGAGACAGCCTTGAACTATATATTTTTATTAGGTTTCTATCCATGGTATGCCCCACTAATCTAATGTGTATGTTTTTCATTATAATATACTTCTTATCTCTGTTGGCAGAAGTCCAGTTGCCAAGTATATGCACAATATAGATAATACATATGTGGTTCTTTTTTGTTATCTATATATATATATAGCTTATGCTCTTTAATATTGTTAATAGAATACTGTTCATTCTTATGTCAAAACTTAATACCTAGATGTGTAAAATGTCTATGTATATATGTATACCCATACCTTTGATTATGTCCTTGTCTAGATTTAACTGATTTAGAATGTTTACAAGGATTATAAGACTTTTCTATTTCCATCTTTGCAGGCTGGCAGTTGAACGGTTAAATGGTTTTATTTATTTTAAGTGGGGAGAGATATGTTCTATATAAGCACGCCCTCATAGTGAGGGATCTATGTCTATGATTACGGCCGACTCAGACAAAACGTGTAAGACAGTGTTTCTTATCGGATGTCACTGTTGTCTGTGTTTTTAATGAAGCCAGAATAAAGTTTTGTTTTTACCTTCTATTCCTGGATGCATGGGATCATCATTTTTTTCTAATTGGAGCTGGATGTCAGGAAAGTCATCTAATATATGATGGATACATAGCCTCCATTACACAGCTGCCAATATTGCTGCCTGCCATGGCAGCTGCCAGGACAAGCCCCCAATTAACTTTTTTTTTAATCAACCAAACAAACATTCTGATAATTATATTTGTTAATGAACAGATTTCATAGATGTATATAGTGTGGGTTGTTAACTATTTTCCCATTCTGATGAAACAAGGAAATTTCAATGTTTATTAAAATGTAAACCGACAGCCCACTCCAAAAAACATTGTAAGAAATCAACACAAAGCTCCAAATTGGCAAAACCATTAAATTATATATATATATATATATATATATATATATAATTTTTTTTTTTAAAACACACAAGGATATAATTTTCTAGCAATAAACTAATTTCTCTTTTCCCAGAAATTTTCAGTGCACATTATACATAACAATTTCACAGCTCCTTTACATTCTCCTTAAGAAAAATATTCCCCTTCAAGCTGTTAAAATTGATAAAGATATGTAAGAAAAATACCCCCCTTCAAGCTGCTAGGGATGAGAGGTATATTGGAGTGTTCAGCTTCTCTATGGAAGACCTGGCACTCTTGTTAATATCTATGTTCCAAATTTACTAAAAAAAAAATACTTGACCTTTTTCAAACAAATTTTTTGAAGATTCTTGACATTACAAAAGGTACACTGTATTTAGGGGATGACTTTAGCTTCCAATTTAATCTAGCATTAGATAGATCAATTCCTTTTAAACAAACCTCAGTGTACATTTAAATATTTATGGGCCTCTCTGAAAGAACAGGAACTTTGTGACGTTTGGAGATACTTTCATCCTCACAAAAATGATTATACCTTCTTCTCGACTCCTAATAAAACCTATATGAGAATTGACCTACTTACTAATCGAAACAGTCTCTCCTCTTTTATGGGCACTAAAATTACAGCTACCTCCAGAACTTACTATTGCGGGTTCACAAGTACAATACACTGGCTCTCGGCACCGCTTACACCACTCTTATGGAATGTAGATGATCACCTACTTTCTGACCCTTTAACTTTATAGTCACTAACTAATAATTTAAAGGATTTATTCCTTATCAATGCCACTCCTGGTATGGGTCCTGCTAGAGTTTGGGAGGCACATAAATGCTAAATGAGAGTGGAGTTTATTAAACATAAGGCACATATCCTCCAACAAGCCAGATACAAATATATTGACCTATCTTCTAAACTTACAGATTTAGACTAAAAAATAAACTTGATCCTACTAAGATGGACATCTCTTGACAATTAATAAAGACTCGAAATGTCCATCAAGACCTTTTACAGCAGGACTGTGAAAGATTAGTTTTTAGGCTGGTACAAAAAACAGAATTTATGTTTACCTGATAAATTACTTTCTCCAACGGTGTGTCCGGTCCACGGCGTCATCCTTACTTGTGGGATATTCTCTTCCCCAACAGGAAATGGCAAAGAGCCCAGCAAAGCTGGTCACATGATCCCTCCTAGGCTCCGCCTACCCCAGTCATTCGACCGACGTTAAGGAGGAATATTTGCATAGGAGAAACCATATGGTACCGTGGTGACTGTAGTTAAAGAAAATAAATTATCAGACCTGATTAAAAAAACCAGGGCGGGCCGTGGACCGGACACACCGTTGGAGAAAGTAATTTATCAGGTAAACATAAATTCTGTTTTCTCCAACATAGGTGTGTCCGGTCCACGGCGTCATCCTTACTTGTGGGAACCAATACCAAAGCTTTAGGACACGGATGAAGGGAGGGAGCAAATCAGGTCACCTAAATGGAAGGCACCACGGCTTGCAAAACCTTTCTCCCAAAAATAGCCTCAGAAGAAGCAAAAGTATCAAACTTGTAAAATTTGGTAAAAGTGTGCAGTGAAGACCAAGTCGCTGCCCTACATATCTGATCAACAGAAGCCTCGTTCTTGAAGGCCCATGTGGAAGCCACAGCCCTAGTGGAATGAGCTGTGATTCTTTCGGGAGGCTGCCGTCCGGCAGTCTCGTAAGCCAATCTGATGATGCTTTTAATCCAAAAAGAGAGAGAGGTAGAAGTTGCTTTTTGACCTCTCCGTTTACCGGAATAAACAACAAACAAGGAAGATGTTTGTCTAAAATCCTTTGTAGCATCTAAATAGAATTTTAGAGCGCGAACAACATCCAAATTGTGCAACAAACGTTCCTTCTTTGAAACTGGTTTCGGACATAGAGAAGGTACGATAATCTCCTGGTTAATGTTTTTGTTAGAAACAACTTTTGGAAGAAAACCAGGTTTAGTACGTAAAACCACCTTATCTGCATGGAACACCAGATAAGGAGGAGAACACTGCAGAGCAGATAATTCTGAAACTCTTCTAGCAGAAGAAATTGCAACTAAAAACAAAACTTTCCAAGATAATAACTTAATATCAACGGAATGCAAGGGTTCAAACGGAACCCCCTGAAGAACTGAAAGAACTAAATTGAGACTCCAAGGAGGAGTCAAAGGTTTGTAAACAGGCTTAATTCTAACCAGAGCCTGAACAAAGGCTTGAACATCTGGCACAGCGGCCAGCTTTTTGTGAAGTAACACAGACAAGGCAGAAATCTGTCCCTTCAGGGAACTTGCAGATAATCCTTTTTCCAATCCTTCTTGAAGGAAGGATAGAATCCTAGGAATCTTAACCTTGTCCCAAGGGAATCCTTTAGATTCACACCAACAGATATATTTTTTCCAAATTTTGTGGTAAATCTTTCTAGTTACAGGCTTTCTGGCCTGAACAAGAGTATCGATAACAGAATCTGAGAACCCTCGCTTCGATAAGATCAAGCGTTCAATCTCCAAGCAGTCAGCTGGAGTGAAACCAGATTCGGATGTTCGAACGGACCCTGAACAAGAAGGTCTCGTCTCAAAGGTAGCTTCCAAGGAGGAGCCGATGACATATTCACCAGATCTGCATACCAAGTCCTGCGTGGCCACACAGGAGCTATCAAGATCACCGACGCCCTCTCCTGATTGATCCTGGCTACCAGCCTGGGGATGAGAGGAAACGGCGGGAACACATAAGCTAGTTTGAAGGTCCAAGGTGCTACTAGTGCATCCACTAGAGCCGCCTTGGGATCCCTGGATCTGGACCCGTAGCAAGGAACTTTGAAGTTCTGACGAGAGGCCATCAGATCCATGTCTGGAATGCCCCACAGCTGAGTGACTTGGGCAAAGATTTCCGGATGGAGTTCCCACTCCCCCGGATGCAATGTCTGACGACTCAGAAAATCCGCTTCCCAATTTTCCACTCCTGGGATGTGGATAGCAGACAGGTGGCAGGAGTGAGACTCCGCCCATAGAATGATTTTGGTCACTTCTTCCATTGCCAGGGAACTCCTTGTTCCCCCCTGATGGTTGATGTACGCAACAGTTGTCATGTTGTCTGATTGAAACCGTATGAACTTGGCCCTCGCTAGCTGAGGCCAAGCCTTGAGAGCATTGAATATCGCTCTCAGTTCCAGAATATTTATCGGTAGAAGAGATTCTTCCCGAGACCAAAGACCCTGAGCTTTCAGGGATCCCCAGACCGCGCCCCAGCCCATCAGACTGGCGTCGGTCGTGACAATGACCCACTCCGGTCTGCGGAATGTCATCATTCGTGACAGGTTGTCCAGGGACAGCCACCAACGGAGTGAGTCTCTGGTCTTCTGATTTACTTGTATCTTCGGAGACAAGTCTGTATAGTCCCCATTCCACTGACTGAGCATGCACAGTTGTAATGGTCTTAGATGAATGCGTGCAAAAGGAACTATGTCCATTGCCGCTACCATCAACCCGATCACTTCCATGCACTGAGCTATGGAAGGAAGAGGAACGGAATGAAGTATCCGACAAGAGTCTAGAAGTTTTGTTTTTCTGGCCTCTGTCAGAAAAATCCTCATTTCTAAGGAGTCTATTATTGTTCCCAAGAAGGGAACCCTTGTTGACGGAGATAGAGAACTCTTTTCCACGTTCACTTTCCATCCGTGAGATCTGAGAAAGGCCAGGACAATGTCCGTGTGAGCCTTTGCTTGAGGAAGGGACGACGCTTGAATCAGAATGTCGTCCAAGTAAGGTACTACAGCAATGCCCCTTGGTCTTAGCACAGCTAGAAGGGACCCTAGTACCTTTGTGAAAATCCTTGGAGCAGTGGCTAATCCGAAAGGAAGCGCCACGAACTGGTAATGTTTGTCCAGGAATGCGAACCTCAGGAACCGATGATGTTCCTTGTGGATAGGAATATGTAGATACGCATCCTTTAAATCCACCGTGGTCATGAATTGACCTTCCTGGATGGAAGGAAGAATAGTTCGAATGGTTTCCATCTTGAACGATGGAACCTTGAGAAACTTGTTCAAGATCTTGAGATCTAAGATTGGTCTGAACGTTCCCTCTTTTTTGGGAACTATAAACAGATTGGAGTAGAACCCCATCCCTTGTTCTCTTAATGGAACGGGATGAATCACTCCCATTTTTAACAGGTCTTCTACACAATGTAAGAATGCCTGTCTTTTTATGTGGTCTGAAGACAACTGAGACCTGTGGAACCTCCCCCTTGGGGGAAGTCCCTTGAATTCCAGAAGATAACCTTGGGAGACTATCTCTAGCGCCCAAGGATCCAGAACATCTCTTGCCCAAGCCTGAGCGAAGAGAGAGAGTCTGCCCCCCACCAGATCCGGTCCCGGATCGGGGGCCAACATTTCATGCTGTCTTGGTAGCAGTGGCAGGTTTCTTGGCCTGCTTTCCCTTGTTCCAGCCTTGCATTGGTCTCCAAGCTGGCTTGGCTTGAGAAGTATTACCCTCTTGCTTAGAGGACGTAGCACCTTGGGCTGGTCCGTTTCTACGAAAGGGACGAAAATTAGGTTTATTTTTTGCCTTGAAAGGCCGATCCTGAGGAAGGGCGTGGCCCTTACCCCCAGTGATATCCGAGATAATCTCTTTCAAGTCAGGGCCAAACAGCGTTTTCCCCTTGAAAGGAATGTTAAGTAGCTTGTTCTTGGAAGACGCATCAGCCGACCAAGATTTCAACCAAAGCGCTCTGCGCGCCACAATAGCAAACCCAGAATTCTTAGCCGCTAACCTAGCCAATTGCAAAGTGGCGTCTAGGGTGAAAGAATTAGCCAATTTGAGAGCATTGATTCTGTCCATAATCTCCTCATAAGGAGGAGAATCACTGTCGACCGCCTTTATCAGCTCATCGAACCAGAAACATGCGGCTGTAGCGACAGGGACAATGCATGAAATTGGTTGTAGAAGGTAACCCTGCTGAACAAACATCTTTTTAAGCAAACCTTCTAATTTTTTATCCATAGGATCTTTGAAAGCACAACTATCCTCTATGGGTATAGTGGTGCGTTTGTTTAAAGTGGAAACCGCTCCCTCGACCTTGGGGACTGACTGCCATAAGTCCTTTCTGGGGTCGACCATAGGAAACAATTTTTTAAATATGGGGGGAGGGACGAAAGGAATACCGGGCCTTTCCCATTCTTTATTAACAATGTCCGCCACCCGCTTGGGTATAGGAAAAGCTTCTGGGAGCCCCGGCACCTCTAGGAACTTGTCCATTTTACATAGTTTCTCTGGGATGACCAACTTGTCACAATCATCCAGAGTGGATAATACCTCCTTAAGCAGAATGCGGAGATGTTCCAACTTAAATTTAAATGCAATCACATCAGGTTCAGCTTGTTGAGAAATGTTCCCTGAATCAGTAATTTCTCCCTCAGACAAAACCTCCCTGGCCCCATCAGACTGAGTTAGAGGCCCTTCAGAAATATTAATATCAGCGTCGTCATGCTCTTCAGTATCTAAAACAGAGCAGTCGCGCTTACGCTGATAAGTGTTCATTTTGGCTAAAATGTTTTTGACAGAATTATCCATTACAGCCGTTAATTGTTGCATAGTAAGGAGTATTGGCGCGCTAGATGTACTAGGGGCCTCCTGAGTGGGCAAGACTCGTGTAGACGAAGGACGGAATGATGCAGTACCATGCTTACTCCCCTCACTTGAGGAATCATCTTGGGCATCATTGTCATTGTCACATAAATCACATTTATTTAAATGAATAGGAATTCTGGCTTCCCCACATTCAGAACACAGTCTATCTGGTAGTTCAGACATGTTAAATAGGCATAAACTTGATAACAAAGTACAAAAAACGTTTTAAAATAAAACCGTTACTGTCACTTTAAATTTTAAACTGAACACACTTTTTTACTGCAAATGCGAAAAAACATGAAGGAATTGTTCAAAATTCACCAAATTTTCACCACAGTGTCTTAAAGCCTTAAAAGTATTGCACACCAAATTTGGAAGCTTTAACCCTTAAAATAACGGAACCGGAGCCGTTTTGAACTTTAACCCCTTTACAGTCCCTGGTATCTGCTTTGCTGAGACCCAACCAAGCCCCAAGGGGAATACGATACCAAATGACGCCTTCAGAAAGTCTTTTCTAAGTATCAGAGCTCCTCTCACATGCGACTGCATGCCATGCCTCTCAAAAACAAGTGCGCAACACCGGCGCGAAAATGAGGCTCTGCCTATGCTTTGGGAAAGCCCCTAAAGAATAAGGTGTCTAAAACAGTGCCTGCCGATATTATTATATCAAAATACCCAGATAAAATGATTCCTCAAGGCTAAATATGTGTTAATAATCAATCGATTTAGCCCAAAAAAAGTCTACAGTCTTAATAAGCCCTTTTTGAAGCCCTTATTTACAATCGTAATAAACATGGCTTACCGGATCCCAGAGGGAAAATGACAGCTTCCAGCATTACATCGTCTTGTTAGAATGTGTCATACCTCAAGCAGCAAGAGACTGCTCACTGTTCCCCCAACTGAAGTTAATTGCTCTCAACAGTCCTGTGTGGAACAGCCATGGTTTTTAGTGACGGTTGCTAAAATCATTTTCCTCATACAAACAGAAATCTTCATCTCTTTTCTGTTTCTGAGTAAATAGTACATACCAGCACTATTTCAAAATAACAAACTCTTGATTGAATAATAAAAACTACAGTTAAACACTAAAAAACTCTAAGCCATCTCCGTGGAGATGTTGCCTGTACAACGGCAAAGAGAATGACTGGGGTAGGCGGAGCCTAGGAGGGATCATGTGACCAGCTTTGCTGGGCTCTTTGCCATTTCCTGTTGGGGAAGAGAATATCCCACAAGTAAGGATGACGCCGTGGACCGGACACACCTATGTTGGAGAAATATCCCCCTCTTAAAATACTATCGGAGGTGGCTGATGACCTATATAGACCAATTACATCCTCTGAAATATAAGCCTGTATTAAAGACCTTCCTGCTGGCAAAAATCCTGGACCTGATGGCTATACTGTTTGGTATTATCACACGTTTGCATCAGAACTAGTCCCTCATCTCACTACCCTATTTTCCTCAATTAATGCTAACAATCCTTTCCCATCTAGCATGCTTGAAGCCCATGTAACAGTTTTTCCAAAGCCAGGAAAAGGTTTCCGATACCCCAGCAAATGTTCATCCTCATTCATTGTTGAACGTAAATAAGATTTACATTGCATAGACATTACATTGAGATCTACGCAAATATATTAGCATCCTGTATAAATACTGTTTTACCAATGGTAATACACACAAATTAGGTTGGGTTTACACCTTGCAAAGAAGCTAGAGACAACACCTATAAGGTTACTCTGCTCCTTGAACATGCCAGTTCCTTAAAGATCCCTATTATATTCTTATCCACCGACATGGGGAAGGCATTTGATCAGTTAAATTTGTCCTTCCTTAAAGCGACCCTAACTCAGTTTGGGTTCGGAGACACCTTGATTGATAAAATATTTGCCCTTTACAATCGTCCTTTTTAAAAAAAATTAACAGTACTTTCTCACATTCTTTTGAACTATCTAATGGAACGTGGCAATGTTGCCCCTTTCACCAAAATTCATAACAACAACATCATCCATGGTATAAAGGTCTGTCGTCAGACTTATAAGTTGATGCTCTATGCAGATAATATACTTTTGACTTTAACTGTTATAGATAATTATAAATTTAATTACACAAAATTTGACCTTCTTCCAATAGCCCCTTCTGCTTCGGACTTACCGTATCTACGGAATCACTTTCCTTTCAAACTTCAACCTACCTCTATTAAATATTTAGGGATTCATCTTTTAACAGATAAATCCCAATTTTTTTCTCCTTAAGAGGGACAGTCTAGTCAAAATTAAACTTTCATGATTCATATAGGGCATGTAATTCTAAACAACTTTCCAATTAATCTTTATCAGCAACGTTGCTTTGTTCTCTTATCTGAATGCATTTGACAGTATTTCAGAGCTACAGGATGTTAGTTCATGTGTTCCATATAGAATTCTGGAGTAGACTGTCCCTTTAATAATCACCATTTACTTTATACTATTCAGCATGACCTACAATCATGGCACCAGTCCTGGATAGGAAGGATACATTCTGTTAAAATGATGACCCTTCCACAAAGTTTATACATATCTCAGAACCCCCAATCATTTTGTCTCTAACATTCCTTAAAAAAAATACAAAACTCTATTCACTTTATCTGGCAGGGCAAATCACCTACAGCAGATTGACATATACTTTATAGACCTAAGTGCAAAAGTGGTCTGTGGTGCCCAGTATTGTTAAAGGTTGGCATAATTTATGCAATGCATAATTGATTTGAGAAAAGAGTGGGTTTCTCTAGAACATCTTCTCACTGATTGTGCCCAATTGGGCAGTATGTGACTCCCTGGTTTTCCTAAATGCCTAGGTAATACACATATACACGTTAACAGCAGAGACTTTTAAAGGCTTGAGAGTTGATCCTTAAGAACTTTAAATCTGTTTCCACAGTTCTTTCCCCTTTGACTCCTCTATAATGTAACCCTTAATTGTTGACCAACTATAATCTATCGAAATTAGAGGCCCATACCTTACAATACCCCCTACCTATACATCTTGTTCTTTCTAACCAGAATCTTAAACTGACAGATGAGCTGGTGGACTTGGGCGGGTTGTCTTTGCATATATGTTATTTTCAACTTTCTCTTTATCTACACACACATCATAAGAAAACATTTTTTGCATATCACTTACCCCTTATGAATCCCTCTATCTCTTACTTACCCTGGTAGGAGTTGCTTATCTCTTTCCTATAAGTTGCTACTTGCCCATGAATCTTCTAGAATACCCTTCTGTAGTGACAAACAGACTGACCTGGGCCTTTTGATTGACAACAAGGATTTCAATTGTTGGCCAAGTCCTTCATACCATCTATCATTAATTATAGAGACAAATTATAAATTGTTAACTAGATGGTATCTTTTACCTAATCATCTCCATAATATATACAGGTGATTCTAATTTATGCTGGAAAGGCTATGGATTAGTGGGAATTCTATTACATATTTGGTGGACTTGCCCTTTAATCCATCCTTATTGGTCTAGTATAGTGAAGAAAATGAAGATTGCTTGCTCATAAACTACCTTTAGACCCCCTCAGCTTTTTATTTCACTCTGATGTTCATATCAAGTGCAAGCTCCATCTAAACTTATTTTAAATAGGTCTCATCAGTGCATCCCAGCTTATCCCTAGGTTATGCAAAGAGCCTGTGATCCCCACGCAATCTAAGAGTTACCTTCATCATCCACCTTGAAAGATACCATTACATGATACAACAATGTATATCAGACTATAATCCCATTAAGTTTTTATGGGAAGAATATGTAAATTCTCTTACCTCCTAATGTTAAGTATTCTTTACGTGCACCTTGTATTATGATTCAGTAAGGGCATGTAATTATAAAAAACTTTCCAATTTACTTTTATCATCAAACTTGCATAAACACCGACTGACGATCAGCGATATTGCCATTTATAAGGAGACACTTTAGACACAGCCGTTATTAGTCTTGAGAAAGGTCTTATTACAAGACCGAAATGCATAGAACATTCTAATTAACGGCTCAGGTTCGCAATCTGGTAAGTTCACTAGCATATATCTGGCTAAGTTTTAGCAATATTGCGCTATGTTACATATCTTTTATAGTACATAGGACACTCGTACAGCATCATTAATTTTGAGGATTGTATTGGAAATTGAAGATTATACTGAAGAAATACTACTAATTGGATATAATTAGCACATATATTTTTTCTTATTTGGACACTTTTTTATATACTTGGATTATATTTTGTAGAATTTCATCACCTCCGTCTGAGGTTTTTTCCACTTCAGTTTTATTTTTGGTGTACACCTTTTTTTTCCACATAATCCTGTTTTGGATATTATAAAATAACTTTTGGATACACATTTTTGGACACTTTCTTTGGGGACACATATTTTCTTTTTGCTTATCATGAAAGATAAGGATTCAGGACACTCATTTATTTATCAATTGCATTGTATCGTGTTTGTATATCACGCATTTTATGTTTATTTTTGTATTTTTATTTTTTCGCAAAACTAGATCACTTGTAATGTCTTAGAGAGACACACCCATTGCATTAACACTTATATGGTTATATTGTTATATCAGTACCTAGATTGCTATACCATTATATCTGTATGAACCTATTGTATCACCATATACATAGTGTTTAATCCTAGGATATCTGAACCCACTAGTTTTCCTTCAAGACCAGCCAACACTATTCTAAATGTCACATTCATCTTTGTTTTTAATCTTCTGTATAGAATAAAATACTTTTTACTTTAATTTTAATTCATTGTATATACCCCCATCTATCTTACCTTAAGCTTCTTTAGCTTTTTTAGCGCTCCCCTTAACGCCTATATCCTTGTGGCAGTCTGCATAAGCTTAGATACAAGGTAATCACAGAGGTAAAAAGTTTATTTATATAACAGTGTTGGTTATGCAAAACTGGGGAATGGGTAATAAAGAGATTATCTATCTTTTTAAACAATAAACATTCTGGAGTAGACTGTCCCTTTAAGTGGTTTTAGTTTTATGACTGTTAATTCCGTGGACATACCATATGCATATTTTTTCAATAGCTTTGCAAATGTCTTAACCTATTCTGTTAAACAATACTGATGCTATTATGGAAACCATTTTAAAATATGATATATATATATATATCTGTATATATCTATACCTATATATAAATATATAATAAAAAAAGGCTGCAGCACTCCAATTAAACTTCTGTGAGTTTATTTTTACATAAACAGACATAGGCACCATTTCGAGTATATATATATATATATATATATATGCACACAGTATATATACAGTATATATATATATATATATATATATATATATATACACACACACACACACATATTTTTATTTTTACCAAACAACCATAAAATATATAGAAATTTGTATTTAAGAATAAATAGAACATATTCTCTATGTGAAGAATTAAATTAATGTGAAATATTATTTCATTTCGGGTTAGGGCACTTGAGAAAATGCAACCGGGTTTGAGTGCGAGTAAGGGTGTTTTTTTTTAGCTTTTCCCGCTCCATCGAAGTCTAAGGAGGAATACATTAATGTGGTCATGATATTTTAAGTTTTTTGCGCACGTTGGGTTAGTGCTTGGGGAAAAATGTTTTACTTTCAACTTATACTACGTGCTACCCAATGCAAGCAAAAAGCTTACTTATAGCAGAGTAAGCACGAGAGCGGGAGTGATAAATAGGGCTCCACTCCTAATCTATCCAACTGTAGGGTAAATTAGAACTTAAAGGGACACCATTCTCAAAAACGCTCATCTAATCCCTCTTGTGGTTATAGTATTCCTAACACAGTAGGATAAATTAGAGCTTGAAGACACTCAAACATTATCTGTCATTCATATTAAAAACATAACTTATGCTTACCAGATCATTTCATTTCCTTCTGTATAAGGAGAGTCCACGGCTTCATTCCTTACTGTTGGGAAATACTGAACCTGGCCACCAGAGGAGGCAAAGACACCCCAGCCAAAGGCTTAAATACCTCTCCCACTTCCCCCATCCCCCAGTCATTCTGCCAAGGGAACAAGGAACAGTAGGAGAAAAAGGGTATAAAAGGTGCCAGAAGAAAAACATAATTTAGGGGGCCGCCCATCGGAGAACACGGGCGGGGGCCGTGGACTCTCCTTATACAGAAGGAAATGAAATTATCTGGTAAGCATAATTTATGTTTTCCTTCTTAATATAAGGAGAGTCCATGACTTCATTCCTTACTGTTGGGAAACTTATACCCAAGCTCTAGAGGACACTGAATGATAACGGGAGGGACAAAAAGAGAGGCAGACCCTAATCTGAAGGCACCACACCCTGCAAAACCCTTTCTCCCGAAGGCTGCTTCAGATGAAGCAAAAACATCAAACTTGTAAAATTTAGAAAAAGTTTGTTAGGAGGACCAGGTAGCAGCCTTACAAATCTGATCCATAGAGGCCTTGTTCTTAAAGGCCCAAGAGGAAGCCACTCCTCTAGTAGAATGAGCCATAATTCTCTGAGGTTTATGTCCCGCTGTCTCATAAGCCAAGCGGATAACACTCCTTAACCAAAAATATAAGAAAGTCGAAGAGACCTTCTGACCCTTATGCTTCCCAGAAAAGGTAAGAAACAACAAAGAAGTTAGTCTAAAATCTTTAGTAGCCTGAATATAAAACTTCAAGGCACGAACCACGTTCAAATTATGAAGTAAACGGTCCTTCGAAGAAGAAGGATTAGGACACAAGGAAGGAACCACAATCTATTGATTGATGTTGTGGTCCGACACGACCTTAGGAAGAAAACCTAACTTAGTACGTAGGACAGCCTTATCAGAGAGGAACACCAGATAAGGAGGCTCACATTGCAAAGAGGCAATCTCAGAAACTCACAGAAGCAATAGCCAGTAGAAAAATAACCTTCCAGGGCAACAAATTAATGTCAATTTCATGCATAGGCTCAAATGAAGCCTGTTGCAGAACCTTAAGGACAAGATTCAGACTCCAAGGAGGAGCCTCAGATCTGAACACAGGTCTGATCTTAATCAGAGCCTTAAAAGGTAGATTAGACTGAACCTCCAAAGCACTGGTAATGAATCTATTAGCTCCGCCTGAGGATCCCTGGACCTCGACCCATATCTGGGTAGCTTGGTATTAAGACGAGATGTCATGATATCTATCTCCAGCGCCCCCCACCTGTTGCAGATCTCTGCAAACACTTCGGGATAGAGAGACCATTCCCCCCGGATGAAAGGATTGTCTGCTGATAAAATCTGCTTCCCAGTTGTCCACACCCAGAATGTGGATCACTGACAGTGAACAGCTGTGGGCCTCCGCCCACTCTAAAATCCGAGATACTTCCCTCATTGCTAGGGAGCTCCTCCCTGATGGTTGATGTAAGCCACCAAGGTTATATTGTCTGATTGGAATCTGATAAACCAGGACGAACCCAGAAGAGGCCAAGCCTTCAGAGCATTGTAGATCGCTCGAAGTTCCGGAATACTGATCGGGAGGGACCGTTCCTCCTGATACCACAGGCCCTGTGCCTTCTTGGAACCCCAAACAGCTCCTCATCCTGATAAACTCGCGTCCGTAGTCACAATCTCCCAGGATGGTCTTAGAAAGGATGTCCCTCGGGACAGATGATCTGGACAGAGCCACCAAGAGAGTGATTCTCTTGACCGGCTGTCCAGGGAAATCTGTTGAGACAGATCCAAATGATCGCCGTTCCACTGCCTCAGCATGCACAGCTGTAACGGTCTGAGACGGAACCTGGCAAAGGGAATTATGTCCATGCTGGACACCATGAGACCAATTAACTCCATACACTGAGCCAAAGATGGCCTTAAGGAGGCCCGGAGGGCAAGACATGCTGTACCTAGCTTGCAACATCTCTGGTCTGTTAGAAATAACTTCATTGATATTGAGTCTATTATAGTGCCCAGGAATTCTACTCTGGTGCTTGGAATAAGAGAACTCTTCTCTAAGTTTATCTTCCATCCATGAGATCGAAGAAGAGAGAGAAGAGATACCGAATGGTCCTCCACCAGACGAAGAGATGGTGCTTGTACCAGAATGTTATCCAAGTAGGGAGCTACTGCTATACCACGGGTGAATGACGGCAATGAACAGGAAGTGCTGATCCAGGAACACAAACCTTAGGAACTGGAAGTGGTCCCTGTGGATTGGAACGTGAAGGTAGGCATCCTTCAGATCTATAGTGGTCATGAACTGTCCTTGCTGAACTAGAGGAAGTATGGACCTTATTGTCTCCATCTTGAACGAGGGGACATTTAGAAATTTGTTTACGCTCTTTAGGTCCAGAATCGGGTGGAAAGTTCCCTCCTTATTTGGGACCATGAACAGGTTTGAATAGTAGCCCAGACCTCTTTTTGCAATAGGAACCGGGACAATGACCCTAAGGAGGACAGATCCCGCACGCACCCCAGAAAAGCTTCCCTCTTTTCTGGTCTTCAAGACATGCTTGAGAGGAGAAATCTGCCCTTGGGTGGTTGAGATTTGAAACCTATCTTGTATCCCTGAGCTATGACCTCCAGGACCCATGGATCCTGCACGTCCCTGAACCAAGCGTCTGAAAACAGCGACAGTCTGCCCCCTACACGATCCAGCGCCGGATCGGGGGCCGCCCCTTCATGCCGACTTGGTCTAAAGGGGTTAACCTTCTTAGATATAATAACATTGTTGATGCATATGGAACATAGTTGAGAGGGCGGGCATACCAAGGCCTCCTCACAATATAGACAGGTATTACTATTAGGAATAGAGGGAGTACCCTGAAGAATATCAGAATCCTCCATTGGTTGCGCTAATGACAGTAGGACACAGAATAAAACAATCTTTTATTTCTCACAAAAAACAGCACCTTTATACTCCCAATGGCTGGGGCACTTACCACCTCCTAGACCCCACGTCTTCTCCAACAGCTAGTTCGGTCAGGAAAGAGAAAACGAAAGTGTGACCACTCCCGGTCACGTGGTGCGCAAGGCAGGACCGCCCCTGCTATGAGAAAAAGTGCGCCAAGCTACAAGCTGCGTAAAAGTAAAAGTTAAGTAAAAGTAAAAACCTGTGTGTTCCAACCGCATAACAAACAGTCTATAAGCCCAATAAACCTCATACATAAAGCAGCATAAAATCAAAGCATCGTATTTGATTAATCCCCACTGTTCAATAACCTCCCTTAGGAGATATTAACCCCAGATTCTCTTAAGATAAAAGAGTCACACTGTGAACCTGTCTTCTAGCGTTTTCAACATAAGTAAAAATTTAAACGATCTTACGAGAATCCATGCTGTGGAACAGAAACACAGCCTCTCAAGTGTGACAGTCTTGTAGCATCGCTCCTGACGTGGACTTGAGTGAAGAAAGTAGGCAGTGAAACTCGTCAACACTGATTGTTTAAGGAGCTGTTAGCAGGCAGTCTGGATGGGTTCGCAGAAAGACTCTCCCTGCATCTCCAGACTCTAACTTTCGTCAATGCTCTCACTGAGAGGCTGACAAGACTACTTAAAATTCCAGTCCCATATAGAAGGGCAGATACATCTCCTGAGGAACAACTCTGAAATCTTCTGACACTTCTCTGCCATCCTCCTGTGACGAAAGGCAAAGACTGACTGGGGGATGGCGGAAGTGGGAGAGGTATTTAAGCCTTTGGCTGGGGTGTCTTTGCCTCCTCCTGGTGGCCAGGTTCAGTATTTCCCAACGGTAAGGAATGAAGCCGTGGACTCTCCTTATATTAAGAAGTAAAAAAAATTAAGTAAAAGCTTTTTACATTTAATTTCAAAAAGATAACAGCTGTATCAACTGTGTACTTCCTACTAATTATTATTGACTGATAGGTACTTACGGTTAAAGCTCATTGGTTGATAGGTACTTTCTGCTAGTGATTGCAAAGCATTAGTAGTAAGTACTTATACGCCAATGAGCATTAGTAGAAATGCAAAACTGATACTGGTATATTAGTTTAGTTTTTAGTTAGTTTACAAAAAATGCACTTTGCATACAGTTACTGTTTAAATTACAAGAGCTGAGTGTGTCCAGGGGTTAAATGTATATTGCCTCTAACTACTACATATGTTAGTAAGGTGATTAAGACCCGTTGATACAGTTTTTACTATCTCTACTAGATTATTTACATTTAAAAGGCACCTATATTGCAGGAAGTACTGCCACAAGGAGATGCCAACCCCCCAGCAGCAAAGACATTCAGTAATGTGATTGATTGATGTTTCATGTAGCATGTTAGCTGAAGGGTAATGATTGAGCTGAATCAAATCTCAGACTCCCTGTAGGTATCAGAACATTCACAAGAAACATTATACCAATTACTATAATGGACATTTTACTTTCTTTCTTTTTTAGATGCATTCGATTGCACCTGGGAAACATAACTGACTTTGGTAGATAATCAACTGGTTTCTCTACAGGGAAGCACATGGACATTAACTATTCCAACAAGTGCCTGTGGTTCTCTAGAAAATATTTTTTTGCAGCTGTAGTCCTGTGGGGAAAACAGTATAAAATTGTCCTGAACCATTAAACCAGTAACTGAAAGTCAAAGTGGACATTTAGCAATCCATTTATCACATAACACCTAAAGGGAACCAGCTACCCAGGATCTGGCAAACAATGTCTACTGTTATTATATTTCAAGGAAATCATTATATCCACAAGAAACAATGTAGTAATCATTACATGTGGATTCAAATGAATGCAACAAAATCAGTAATTTTACACTATTTAATAATGACACAGAAATGCCCGTTTCATTTAACGGATTCCTGTATCTATCACTAAGTATGTAATCTTCACCTTTGTTCTCGAAAAATCCAACCCCATTAAAAAAAAATACATTTGAAAAAAATAAAACAAACTTAAATTTGTGCTGCTGCTGGCTTTTAATAGTAATACTAGCTATTATTTAACGTATATGCTTTCTTGAAGAAATTCCCCATAGGAAATAAAGGGTTAATTAATTTCCATTAAAAAACAAATACAATTATCTAAATGTGGCTGAATCAAGTGACCCCCATGAACTAATATTTTTCCTGTGAAAAATTATTCCTCCGTTAGACACCTCATGCTTTTGTGTAAAAATTGTGTTTTTGCCCCTTTTTCCCTAGATAGGACAAAAAGCAAATTCTATAACCAATGTTTTCAAAATGCTACAAAGGGTCTATACCAGCTGTTTGGTTTTACAGGTTACAGAAATTGCTTTTTGGCCTCTCTAGGGAGTGTGGGACAAAGCACAATGTTTTAAAAAAACAAGAGGTGTTTAATGTCCCTTTAAGGTAAATGAAAAATGCAGTGAATACGGTGATAACTAGACGTGTACAGACAAAACAGTTTCAGATGAAAACTTTCTTGTTTAAATGACAGCTCTTCTAATGGGCTTGAAATTTTTTTTTAAAAAATAAATAAATAAATAAATAAAAATCGCACAAGCTGCCATATAAAGTTTCTAATGGACTGGAAAAAGGAATAATATGCCATATTTTGGTATAGTATTATAAAGTGATCAGTAGAAAACACATTTATAAATAGAGAGCTCCCAACCATCTTGCATAATGAGGAATTGTCACAGTTTGGAGCTCTGCCCCCCTGTTCCTCACATAGATTTCCCTTCTGGGCGAATGTCCCAGTTTCCAAAGTGAAACCAGGGACAGCCCAGACTCCACCCACTAATATCTCTGGCACCTAACAAGGTCATCACTTGCACTCTATCTGCAGCAAAACCTCAGATCCGGTGTTCTGTTAAGGGGCCGAACTTTTGAAAAGAGCGAACCATGTCACTTCCTGTGACGTTACATCAGCTGTTGGACACATTTTGGCCCTTATGCGCATGCGTGCCAGCGTCATCACATACCTGGCCGCATACGTCACTGGGAAACTATTTAGACCTATGAAATTCAGAAGCCTTTCTATAGCGCATGCGCGGGATTTTCTATCACAAATGGGGGGTTTATGGAAAGCTGTTTATTCGTCTCCTTGCCAGTATTCGGAAGTCCACCCCCCCACTGCAAATACTCCCATTAAGCTGAGTCTCCGTGCGTGTATGACAAACAGCCACTCGGCTATCGCCACTGCTTCTTGTGCTGATCCAATCCCTTCAATGTCATTGTTTAAACATTTGTTGCAGCAGTAAGCATTGGATCAACAGAAGAAGCAGTGGCGATAGCCGAGTGGCTGTTTGTCACACACGCACGGAGACTCAGCTTAATGGGAGTAGTTGCAGTGAGACAAATAAACAGCTTTCCATAAACCCCCCCATTTGTTATAGAAAATCCCATGCATGCGCTATAGAAAGGCTTCTGAATTTCACAGGTCTAAATAGTTTCCCAGTGACGTATGCGGTCAGGTATGTGATGACGCTGGCACGCATGCGCATTAGGGCCAAAATGTGTCCAACAGCTGATGTAACATCAGAGGAAGTGACATGGTTCGCTCTTTTCAAAAGTTTGGCCCCTTAACAGAACACCGGCTCCTAATAGCATATGCAAGATATATGTGAGCGCGGCCATTGCTGAGGTGCAAGGAGGGCAGCATCTCAGGAGCTAAGTGATCAGCACTTAGCTCCTGTTTTTAATGCTGTGGCATCTCCAGTGTCCCCCACAAGACCGGAGGCCTGCATCAGTTCTATCCCATCAGGCTCCTACTGCAGAGATACTGGTGAGTTACGGCCAGTTTAAAGTTACAATTTTGTCTCTGTATTACAACCTAAACACCCTGCAGGATTTTTATTGTATGAACTAATTTAACATTTTAGATTCCACTTTGACACTCAACATTACTGAAGTTTTTTTTTTAAATATAATTTTTATTGAAGTCGTGAGACAATGTTACAAACAAGATTCATCCACAAGCCACAATAACACAAGAACAGGGTATACATTGGTATAACACGAAAATTACACGTATGGGCCTCTAGTCAATGTAGAGGTATGTCCGGGTTGAACGAGGGCCTCTTGTGTGACTAGGCTGATCTGGGACCAGCAGGTCATCGGGAGCGTAGGCTAAGTAATCAGCTGGATCCAGTGATAAACGTCAAGTCTCTGCGCTCCTAGCATGATCAGGAGTGTACAAGGATATTTAGAGGCAAAATTGGCTTTTTAGATATCTATTTTGTAGAGATTATTAGGCTGTGATCACGGAGCTTAGCAAAAGCGTGTCCTCTCCATTTTGCGTCAAGTTCCGCCCCCCAACATTACTGAAGTTTTATCTCCTCCATTAGCTCTGCAATCACCTCTCTGCAGTCACCTTTTGGGCAATTCACTATATTGTGCCAAGCTACAACAAGGATTAAACTACATTAACCCTGCAACATTAAAGGGAAAGTCTACTCCAGAATTTTTATTGTTTAAAATAGATAACCCCTTTATTACCCATTCCCCAGTTTTGCATAACCAACACTGTTATAATAATACATTTTTACCTCTGCGATTACCTTGTATCTAAGCCTCTGCAGACTGCCCCCTTATTTCAGTTATTTTGACAGACTTGTATTTCAGCCAATCAGTGCTGACTCCTAGGTAACTCCATGGGAGCGAGCACAATGTTGTCTCTATGGCCCACATGAACTTGCGCTGTCTAGCTGTAAAAAACTGTCAAAATGCACTGAAATTAGAGGCGACCTTCAAGGGCTTAGAAATTAGCATATGAGCCTAAATAGGTTTAGCTTTCAAAAGAACAAAGCAAATTTTATGATAAAAGTAAATAGGAAAGTTGTTTAAAATTGCATGCCCTATCTGAACCATGAACGTTTTATGTTGACTTGACTGACCCTTTAAGTATACCTCTACAATCTATACCTTTTTCATCACCTGGAGTTGTTCAGACCTAGTTTAAGAATCACGGTTTTATAATAGGATTATTTGCAAGGTTGGCATTTATTTTCTCTACTTATACCAACTCTGGGGAAAACCCTCAAAATGGTCTCTAAGAAAAATCTCAAACCTGCTAAACCTACTAGAGCAGTAAAATCCAAGGGACAAACAGTCAGCTCATATTTTAACACCATAGATCATAACTCCTGGGAAACAAGAAGTCCTACAGCTGACCCCTCATCACAAATTCCAGCAGCTCCAGATTTATCTGAGAATCCCACAATTGAGGTGGCACAAATACCTTCACATATATTGTCCTCGCTTGCATCCACCAAAGATATAGCAGATACAATAAGATTGTATATAAGAGAGGAATTGTCAGACCTCAAACAAGTTGTTCATACTTTGGGGTTTAGAGCTTTCCTTGTGTAGTCTCTCAAAGACCACCAATAGGATATTATTTCCTCATTGCAAGATAAAATGGAGGACTTAGAAAACAGAAGCCGGAAGAAAAACCTTAATTATAGGAGTCCCAGAGTCAGTGTTACCAAAACAATTCCCAGTCTACTTGCCTGCCCTAAGGCAGAACATGCTGTGATTTGAATGTCATTGCAAAAAAGGCAGCATGAAAGAATAGGACACTTGCAGGAACCGTTAGCACTTTCACTTTGCAGCACTGCTCAACATTAGACATTTCTCTTCAAAAAGAGCTTTGCTCTAGTTGCACTGTGTAAGTTTTCCTTAAAACAATCTCCAGAGCAAAGTGCTATTTAAAGAGAACAGTCAAATATGGAGCAGCGCTGCAAAGCAGCAGTGACTTTCTCAGGGATTTTTTCAACCCGCCCATAGCCTTCCACAGTCTGCAAAGCTTTGCCTTGTGAATGTAAGATGTTCTTGTGAGCAATGCACCTTTTTATTAATACTTTTCTACCTTGTGATGCTAGGCTAAAAGAAAAAAAATTGAGACGTTTTAAAAACTTTTTTTTTCTTCTTTTTTTTTGTTTGCAGCTACCTAGGTATGCTTTTCAACAAAAGATACCACAAGAACAAAGCAAATTAGATAATAGAAGTAACTTAGAAAGTTAATAATGTATGTGCTATCTGAACGATGAAAGAGAAATTTTGGGTTTCATGTCTCTTTAAGCTAAAATTAGCTAATATTATATACATTTTTATTGCACAATTTATCAATAAATACATTTATGTTAAAGGGACAGTTAACCCAAAAATTACTGTAACTTATTTAGATTAGTTAAATAACAATCTTTACAGTAAACTGTAGCCCAATTTTCATCTAAATAAATTTTGGCAGAAAATACACTTACTAGATCTCATCTGGCCGTTTTGAAATGGCCGCCTGACCCCTCCTTCTCTGACGTCTCCTAAAAGCTCCCATTAGTACAGGATCCTTTCCTTTTGTCCCAGCGCGCTCCTGCGTCTCCCTTCATTCAGTTCAGTGAGACACTCATATGGCACCCCCCTCACTTCACTATCTCCCTCATTCATCCACACGGCCGCATTTTCAGCTCTCTAGCTGTTCGTACCCGGCACTCACTGCCTCTCATCCATGCTGTGCACTGTGTCTTACAGAGAATGAGAGGCAGTGAGTGCTGGGCAGGCGGCGATGTGGGTCTGTGCCCCTATCACCCCCTCAGGAAGTACAATTACTTCAACTGGATCATCCTATATATAGGGATGAAGTGATAGAAGCCATTAACAACTTAAAGCCTGAAAAAAGCCCTGACCCAGGAAACCTATAAAACATTCAAAGACATAATGTGCCCCCATTTATTATGCCCCCCTTTATTATCTTTATTTGAAAACGTTAAATTATGGATTGCCTCTTCCTCCACGTATGTTGAAGGCAAGGATTGTAATCCTCCCTAAAGCAGAAAAGGCGATTGATAGTACTGGCAACATTCACCCAATCTCCCGTTTCTTTTCTTTTTTTTTTTTATTTCTTTTTTATTGAGGGTAATAAAGTATACAACATACAGGTTACTCAATGAAACATATACACATATAACAACTAACATGAATATCTCACAATATAATAGGCAAACTGGGGAGTAACCTCTCCACCACCCTCTATTTTTGCCCCTCCATAATTGCTCAGGCCGCTTTTGGACCCTCGATTACACATCACACTAACTGAGGGGATTAGTAAGATATAGACCACTTTTGGGCCTATAGATATCTATCGCATAGAATACACAGAAGCAATTATACAAGTCAGGCATAGCTGGTAATTTGGTAATATTAGGTAGCTATCTAAGGTCAATACATGGAATCATATTAAGCCCTTATAGATATTCAGTTTATGGTGGGACTTAGCTATACGGATCATATAATAACATAAAATTAAAGAACCCCACAGGAGATTTGCTAGGGATCAGCTGTAATATGGCTTATAAGAACTCACTTCTGCTTTAGTTCAAATACACTTTGACAAGGAGCTATATGCAAAAGACCAGGACCTCTCCCACCGCTAATGTGGGATTTAGACAATGCTATCCAGGGACAAACCCAAAGTTAGGTCTATCATAAAATGCTGTGATTCCCCACACAGAGACAATTCTAGGGCTGACTATTATGCTCATGTAGGTTATCCAGAACTGTCTAGTAAGTATTACGCACAATTGTGGTGCATCGAACAATGCTCAATTACATATTTAAGGTAACAAAAATTATTATAATACTATCATGTGACAAACATCATACATTCACAAAGTACAGTAACTAATTTGTTATGCACTGAAAATCTTCTCAGAAAGGTCCTCCAGGACTGTCTAGTAATTATTACACACAACCGTGGTGTATTAAACATTACATAATTACATATTTGAAGCAATAAGAATGTCTATAATACTATCACGTGAAAAACATCATACATTCACTAAGTACAGTAGCTAATTTGTTATGAACTGAAAATCCTCACAGGAAGGTCCTCCAGGACTGTCTAGAAATTATTACACACAGCTGTGGTGCACTAAACACTACGTATTTACATATTTGAGGCAATATAAATGGTTATAATACTATCATGTGTTAAACATCATACATTCACAAAGTACAGTAACTAATTTGTTATGCACTGAGAATCCTCTCAGGAAACTATTTGAATGTCCCATACCAATCTCCCTTTTCAATTTAGATATTAAATTATATGCCAAAATATTAGCCATGAGGATTGATAGATTTGTGCTACAAATTTTCCATTTAAATCAGGTTGGCTTTATCCCTGATAGGGAGGCCCATGATAACACTAACAAATGTTTACAACTAACTACATATGTAAGAAAAGGGAAGGCCCCAGCTGTGGTCCTGGCAATGGACGCCAAGAAAGCTTATGATAGGCTAGATTGGCAGTTCTTGTGGATCCCACTGTCTCAGTTCAACTTCAGTCAATTGTTTATTAATCACATCTTTGCACTGTACAATAACCCTTTGGTGTTTATTAAATTTAACAACTCAATATCTCTTTTGTTTCAGTTTCAGAAGGCAGTCGAAAGGGTTGACCCATGTCACCAGTGCTTTTTGCCTAGGGGATGGAAGTATTGGCCTCCTATGTGAGGAATAATATAAACATCAAGGGCATTTCGTTTAGCAAACACGACATCCTCTTCTCCCTATGCTCCCAAAATGCATTCAATGCCAGCATTGATGCATTACCTAGAACTATATGTATATTTTCATAACTTTTACATAAATCATTCTAAATCGAAACGTTCGGGTTTTCGCGTGATTGACCAGGATATCTAACATATACATCTGACCTATTCCCTTAAAATTCAAAGGGCTTCCATAAAATATCTGGGAATCTTTCCCTCAGCAGATCGTACCACCTTTTTAAAACACAATTATGAAATACTCCTAAGAGATATAAAATCCAAACTGAATATATTGAATCATAAATCCTTGTCCTGGTTTGGACGTATTTCAGCTGTAAAAATGACGATCCTACCGCAATAATTATACCTGATACTGACCCACCCTATCCCTTTGCCATAATCCTATATTCTGAACTTACAATGTTTCCTTAATAAATATATTTGGAATGGGAAAAATCTACTTTATACCTTTCTCAATCAAAAAGAGGTTTGGGTGTTCCAACTCTAACAAAATATAGAACTGCATCTCTTCTCCAAAGAATAGTTGACTGGTGCCATAATGGAATGCATAAGGAATGGGTAAATCTACAGCATTACCTACTTCAGGAGAAACAACTAGGAGGTCTTTGTTGGTTATCAAGATCTCATTGGCCGAAGGTGAATGATGTCTACCCCATTATTGGCAAAGTATTCCTTATGTTGAATTCTATACTTAAATTTTGCCATCCCATTTCTACTCTACCATCACCAATCACACCTATGCTTACCAATGACTCTTTACCCTATAACAAAAACTTCAAATTTAAGGGAATACTTGTTGATAATCTGCCTTTTTTAGATGGCCCTAGATCACTTATGGAGAACCTTGGCACACCAGATGTTTTAGAACTACATTTCCCATGATACTTAGGCACTCTGAAGTCCAGTAAAGCATCATGGGAAATGTAGTTTTAAAACATCTGGAGTGCCAAGGTTCGCCATCACTGCCCTAGATGGTGAATCCCTGAAAAATAAAGTAGACTTGGCCGAGCATCCTCAGGACTTATTTACACACTGTTTTCAATACCTTCAAATTCAACACATTTTTCACCTATCTCAATAGGAAAAATATTATTAGACAAAGACTCCCTTTCGAACATTTGTGTTCTGGGAATTCTCCCGTAAAAGGCACAAGATTTTAGATTTAGAAATTACTGGTTACAACTCCCCCCACACACCTACCCTCTTATACTCGTTTATGGGAATGCATGTTATTATCACCTCTCTCTTCTAAGGAATGGTGTGTCATCAACGTATTGCTAGCGTATCTGTTTCGGCTTCCATTTTGGAAATCAATTATAAAATTCTTATGAGAGGGTATTTGGCTCACATAAATTAAGGACAATATTTTCCACTACGACAGACAGATGTTAGAGAGGTTGTGGTGAAAAGGGTACTCTAGTACATATATGGTGGGCATGTCCTATTTTAGCACCTTTTTGGCCACAGGTGTTGTCAGAAATTAAAGCCCTACTTTCCGTGACTCGTCCCGTCGAGCCCTCTATTGCCTTTATAAACTGAATCCTAAACTCTCTAAAACACATAACTGGGAAACTGACTCTTGTAAACTACATCAGATGATTTTGAAACCAAAGCTATTTGAAAATAAAATCCTTATGTTCTATCCTCTAAAGAGATCCGGCTTCAGCACACAAAAAGCAGCCAAAATTCACCACCTAAAGTCTGAGAGTGACAGAGGGACGGAATTTTGAGGGAAATCTAACTGATTCACATGCAGCATCTTTCCCAAGTGACATATATGCTGTAAATTGTTTCTTAAAGGGCAAGTAAACTGTAAGCATTCCGAGATTTTTGCTAGCAAAGTTGGACTTACCTGGTCTCCACTCCCTCGTCTAATCACTTTGCGCACGATCGCGCCATTGAACTGAATGTAGCTTGCTCCCGCTACCAGACCAGGAGCAAGCTACATTCAGTTCAATGGGGCGATCAGGCGCCCTGTGATTAGACAGTGTGTCCGCGAAGCGCTTTTAAAAATCAAGACCCGCAAGTCCAACTTTGCTAGAAAAATCTCAGAATGCCTTTGATTTAGAACGCTGCCACTAAGATAATGTTATATAATTCTGCACGCACACGCTCATTTAACGCATGCGCACGCACACTCTCATTTAACGCATGCACACTCTCATTTAACGCATGCACACTCTCATACAACACACACACTGCACACTCTCATATTACACATATACACATCACACACACTCTCCTACAACACACACAAGTTGTGACCCAATAAACAGTGTGTTGCGACCCAGTAATGGGTCCCAACCTGTGGTTTGAAGAACCCTGATCTATAGTGTCCAAAACTGTTTTTTCTCCTAACAAATGTACATCAGCAACATAAAATATACAGTGTATATTGTAGAAGGCACTGTATAAAGTTTACCACTGAATTAATTGGAAAAAAAACAACACAAAAACACTCAAGGATTTGTCTGTATGATCATGAAAAACCTGTGTCGTCCCAGATCAATTTTAAGAGCATTTTGTTTAAATATTAACTATGCGTGTGGGTCAACCATAATCTCTTGATGAATAACAAATGAGTTTCAGATGAAGGACCTTCTGTGTGATGCAAGCAAGTTTTATTGCTATGAAAGCAATGCACTGCATCTTATTTTATTAATGTTCTGCACACATGAGTTGTATTTAGTGGTACATACCTATCTTTACCAAAGCAGGGTCATTGCTGCAGCATGATCTGGTTTTAGAAGTACGTTACAGGCTTTATGCAATAGAAAAAATACTGTATGAGCTGTCAGTGTTTTAGGTTTTCAGAAAGTCTCCCACAGGCCATACAAGTAGGGCTGTCGCTCATATGACATTCTGCTGGCACTGCCAGTATTGGGTACCGTAGCCTGAGGTTCATTATGTCAGCAGTTTACAAGAAAAAAAGGGGGAAAATTCATGCATTGTGTAGGGAGAAAATGAAGAAACCAGACCCTTGTGTACTGGTTTGTTAAAAGGGACAGTAGAGTCAAAATTAAACAAATGGATTGGATATAGAATTACATTTTAAACACCTTTCCAGTTTACTTCTACTATCAATTTTGCTTAGTTCTCTTGGTATCCTTTGTTAAAGAGTAATCTTAGGTGAGATCAGGTGTGTGCACGTCTTAAGCAATCTCGTAACAGTGTTTACAACATTGTTTATAGCAATGTTATACATAGTTACAAACTGCTGCCATAGACTGCTATAGATGTGTGCACACTCCTAAACTCCAATTAGCCTACACTTAGGTTTAGACTTCAACAAAGAATACCAAAAGAACAAAGCAAATCTGATAATTTAAGTAAATTGGAAAGTTGTTTAAAATTGCATGCTTTATCTGAATCATGAAAGTTTAATTTTAACTTTAACCCCTTAATGACAGAGGACTTACCAGGTACGTCATGGAAAAACATTCCCTTAATGACAATTGACGTACCTGGTACGTCCTCTGTTGTTAGAAGCGCTGGAAGCGATCATGATCGCTTCCAGCTGCTTACAAGGGATTGTAGTGATGCCTCAATATTGAGGCATCACTGCAATCCCTTATTTTACCCACCGATGCAGAAAGGGCCACTCTGTGGCCCTCCCTGCATCGGACTATAGTCATCTCACATTCGTTGGTGGGTGGGAGCAGCTTCTGGGAGGACCGTTAGGTATATGCTCCCGATCGGTATCAGTCTTCAGTAGTTCCTGCAATATCGGCGGTTGCGGCGGGGGGGGGGGTGGTGGCGGCGGGTTCGCGCGTGTGTGTGCGCGCGCACGCAAAATATGACCGGAAGAAATATATAATTAATGCAGATGCCTGGGGTCCTGGGGATCTTCTTTGAGTAGTAAGGGATCTGGGAGGGGGAGGGATGTAGATTATTAAGGGGGGCCCAGCTACACTACAGAAAACATATTTTTCATCTAAAAAGTAAAAAAAAACCTATTTTTGGGGGCAAATTGGGTACTGGCAGACAGCTGCCAGTACCCAAGATGGCGGCAAATAGGTAGAGGCGGAGGGTTAGAAAGATGTATGGGGGGATCAGGGAGGTTGTGGGGTAAGGGGGGATGCAGACTGCAGACAGTATGAAAAAATAAATAAAAAAAAATAAAAAATGATTTTTATTTCAGTACTGGCAGACTTTCTGCCAGTACTTAAGATGGCGGTGACAATTGTGAGGTGGGGGAGAGAAGAGAGCTGTTTGAGGGAGGTCAGGGGGGGATCAGGGGGTGGGATGTGTTAGGTGGGAGGCTGATCTCTACACTAAAGCTAAAAATTAACCCTACAAGCTACCTAATTAACCCCTTAACTGCTGGGCATATTACAAGTGTGGTGCGCAGCAGCATTTAACGGCCTTATTATTACCAAAAAGCAACACCAAAGCCATATATGTCTGCTATTTCTGAACAAAGGGGATCCCAGAGAAACATTTACAACCATTTGTGCCATAATTACACAAGCTGTTTGTAAATAATTTCAGTGAGAAACCTAAAATTGTGAAAAATTTAACAGTTTTTTTTTATTTGATTGTATTTGGCGGTGAAATGGTGGCATGAAATATACCAAAATGGGCCTAGATCAATACTTTGGGATGTCTACTAAAAAAAAATATATACATGTCAAGGGATATTCAGGGATTCCTGAAAGATATCAGTGTTC
>NC_069500.1:1382956846-1382959346 GCF_027579735.1 Bombina bombina
AATATCTGAATATTGTCTCCTCAAAAGTAATTGTTGTATGTCTTTGATGTTTTCAAATTTGTCAAGTGAAACACTAGGGCAAAATGACAGACCTTTCGATAATAATGAAATATGATCTTCAGATAGCATTTTCTTTGATAGATTCAGAATTTTCATTGTTTCATTTTGATTCTTAGTCCCAGCCATTACGTGCATAAAAATAAAAGAACTAAGAGGGGCAATATACCCAATGGTTCATATTCATGTGGATCATGCACGAGTTGCACATTTTTGAAAAAAACTACCACAGTTAAAGACAGATTTAACAAGGTACATAACATCAAATCTTTCATCAACTGCAACACCACTGGAGTAGTATATGTCCTGAGCTGCAAATGTCCGAAAATCTATGTCGGAATGACGACACGCAAACTACATACACGATTGCAGGAACATGTACGCAATATAAAGAATGCAGTAAAGGACTTACAAAATAAAAAAACTATTACATCAGTGGCACAACATTTTTACAAATACCATCAGGGTAAAGCCAACCACTTACAGTGCTTTGGAGTACAAAAAATCAATCTTGGCATACGAGGTGGAGACAAAGAAAAATTACTACTACAATATGAAAGTAGATGGATCTACCTATTGAAAGCCTTCAACCAAATGGGTTAAATGAGCACAACAATTATGTCTCATATCTGTAAACTGAGTAGTATGATATAACTCAACAAGAAATCTAAGGGATACAAATAATAGAAATACACATAAATATTAGCTACACTCCAACTATAAAAACTAACAACTTGAATTAGCAGACTCATGATCTGCGGAAGATCAATTTAATATGATGAAATGTAGTTTGAGGTATTAGATTACAAGAAAACTTAGGAGCACACAAGTAAAATCTGAGAACTACATATAATTTAACAAATAATAATATAGTAGTACTCCAGTGATCATAACAGCAAGAGAATAGATAATAATAGTCATTTTGGACTTCTTAGAGTGTTGTCCTGATAAGTATAGATATGTAGGGACCTGACTTTTTAATCACGGTACGAATATATGGGACTGCAATATATTTGGCAGCAGTCTAGGAGTCACCACATAATGAATCATCACATACAGGCATGTGATAAAGAGCATGTCACACTAATAAAAACTCACACATTCACTTTTAATCATTCTTCATAATCCATCTCACAATGAGATGCTTTACATTTTAATGTTGTTGTGTATTTGGGCACAAACTATTGACCATTATGGTCAGAATTATTAAGACACCAGGCACACTAATAAACAATCTTAACACGCACTCGGTCATCTTCACATTCATTAGGATATTTTCACCTCTTTATTTGTTTTTATTTTAAACTTATTTTACGTTCATTTTTTTTCATTGTTTATTCTCATTGCCATCACTCCCTAACCCCATTCACAACAAGTCTCTACATTAATCATTACCATGTAGGAACACTATTGTACTATGTATTGTTCATCCTAATGGAAATTACTTCCCTTATACTGGGTTGTATACAGTCACCGGAAGAAATAAGTTATGCATTATTACTTTTTATGATTATTGTGGAAATAAGATATAAAGATAAAACTACTACGTTTCTGATGGCGTGTGCAATTATCAATGGTTTCCCAGGGGATACATTCATGAACCTTATTATGGCACACATTTTTGTCGTAGATATGAATGGGATCAGAATATTGTATGACTTGATATGAGAGATCATCCTTAATTATCCATGGTTAATTGATAGCAGATCGCTTAATAATAAGTAACTATAAAAAATGTGAATTATTTGTATACCATCACAATATCCCAATAGAGTAACCAGTTATACACAATATATCTAACTTTAGTATCCCAAGAATATTACCTGTTTATAACAGATACAATTGCTTCGTATGTAAGATATATTTATGAAAACACTATTTTGATATATTCAGAAATAAGTTGGCAATAATAC
The DNA here is from genome assembly GCF_027579735.1 of Bombina bombina. Taxonomy (NCBI): domain Eukaryota; kingdom Metazoa; phylum Chordata; class Amphibia; order Anura; family Bombinatoridae; genus Bombina; species Bombina bombina. The sequence goes on from NC_069500.1 coordinate 1,382,958,817, forward strand.
AAATGACAGAATCGTTATAATAACATCTTGTGTATGTCGGAAACTTCAATACCAGAAATGGTCCAATAAGCAATCAGACAGTATCAAGTCTAAATGTCAGGGTTACTGTGATTGGTTTATAGTAACACTAAATCAGATACGATATGACGTCACCACAAGGGGAGGGATGAGAGTCAATAAAAGACCACGCCGAACGCCGCGCCGTACCCTTTGAGAAAGCCGCGTTGGTGGCGAAACATGTTAGGGCTTAGCTAGTTGTTATGCTAAAAGCTAAACGTTTTAAATAGCAGATGTTGTGAGGAACCACCGTACCCAATAGCTTTGCTAAAAACTTCTAAGACACGTTATTTATCGGCTGACAGCCGATAATATAGATACATTGTGGGCAGTTTCTCAAACAAAGCTAGCGGGACAAATATTTTTACAGCTGCAGTTAAGATAACTTAAAGGGACACTAAACCCAAAAAAATTCTTTCATGATTCAGATAGAGAATAAAAATTTAAACAATATTACAATTTACTTCTATTAT
>NC_069500.1:1382964346-1382966846 GCF_027579735.1 Bombina bombina
GCAGAGGCAGAAGAAGTAGGGAACAGTCGCTATCCCCAAAGAAAGAAGGTGTCTTACAGGACAAATCGTCAATAAATAATGTAGTCAATTTGTCCTCTAGATGCCTCACTGAACAAGAAATTTCTTTATTACAAAGGGGCCTTAACTTTGCACCTAGTTGCAATTTTAACCTCTTCTCCACAGTGTTAGATGTAAATAGATTCGTCAGAACCCTAACATTGAAAAAACACTTTGCAAATGATGATGAAAGTGCAAATGAAGAAGCAAATGATCAGGCTGTTTGCGTTCAACAAACTCCTAATTTTAATTTCAATGATTATACCGCAATGGTAGATATGCAAGAACTCATTGAGGAGAATGAGTTTACGCAAACAGCCAGATCAGGTCCTTCAGAGAAAGACATTAATCTGAAAAGGTTTAAAGAAAAAAGTGTATTTTACCCCATTCACAGTAGGGGTCAACATTTACAAGTATTCCAACAAACTCTTGAAACACAATTAATTGCATTAAACAACGAGAACAAAAAGAAAAACACATACAAAGATAGCAATTTAACATCTCAAGAGAGAAAAGCTATCCAGACACTCAAAGACGATCAGAGTATAGTTATTAGGGAATCTGATAAAGGTGGCAACACAGTAATTTTAAACAGGAAAGATTACCTAAATGAAGCTAACAGACAGCTTACAAATAAAGATGTATACCAACCCCTTTCATCTGACCCTACTAAGCTATACAGTAAAATTTTGTCAGAAATAATACACAAAGCTAGACTAGATGGAGTATTTTCTGATAAGGTCATGGAGTATTTACTGCCTAAAAATCCTTGTGTCCCCATATTCCATCAGCTTCCAAAGCTACATAAAGATCCTATACACCCTCCAGGCCGCCCAATAGTGGCAGGCATAGGTTCTTTAAATGAAAGATTATCTGATTTGGTTGATACATACTTACAACCCATAGTTGTTGATTTATATGGTTACTTGAAAGACACAACATCATTCATTGAAAAAATCAAACATGTTACATGGTGTGACTCTTACAGATTTGTCACTCTAGACGTTACTTCACTGTATACCACTATTCCTCATACTTTAGGTTTGGAAGCACTAGACTTTTTTCTTACTCACCATACCTCATATGATTTTTTCACCAATCAATTCATTCACACAGCTGTTGAATATCTTCTTACACATAATTTTTTTATGTTTGAGGATCATTACTATCTCCAGAGACGTGGCACCGCTATGGGGGCTAAATTTGCCCCTTCCTATGCCAACCTCTATATGGGGTTCTGGGAACGGTGCCACGTCTTTGGAGATACCAATCCCTTTCGAGATCACATTGTTTTTTTTGGCAGGTACATTGACGATTTGGTGTTGGTGTGGGACGGAGACCAGCAATCAGTTGCTAGGTTTCTTGACTATGTCAACAGCAACAAACTCAATTTATCCTTCACTATGACTGAAAATGCCAACACTATAAACTTTTTGGATGTTACTTTAACATCTAATAATGATACACATTCTATTGATATAGAACTTTTTAGAAAAAGCACAGCAGGTAACACCATTCTACACTTTTCTTCATGTCACCCTAAACATACCATTGAATCTATTCCATATGGACAACTAATTAGGACAAAACGTAATTGCACAACAGAAACAAAATTTCAAATGCATGCCGAACAGACTAATCAACGATTGGAGGCCAGGGGTTATAAAACAGACCTTCTTATTAAAACAAAGAACAAAGTAGATCTTATCAACAGAGATGATTTGATATACAAAGACACACCAAAAAAACTAAGACAACATAACAAACCCACTTTTATCACAAATTACAGTAGAGATTTTAACAAAATTTGTGATATTGTACGTGGTTGCTTACCCATCTTAGAAAGTGACACTAAATTAAAGAAAATTGTCAATGAAGGTTGCTTCTTTTCAGCTCGTAGAGCAAAAACGTTAGGCAACATTCTTGCTCCGTCAATGTTGCCTAGCAACAGCAAACAGACATGGTTAACTCAAAGACTAGGTTGTAACAAATGTAATGGTAAAATTTGTAAAACTTGCCTACACATAGAACAGGGAACAAAATTTAAATCTAGTACTACAGACAAAGAATTTGACATACGCTACAGAATCACATGTAACACCACACATGTTATTTATCTCCTGACATGTCAGGGATGCAAAAAGCAATACGTAGGGCGCACGAAACGTGCCCTACGTGATAGAGTGTTGCAACATTTGAGGGATATAGGAAATTCTGACAGTACAACTCCTATAGCAAAACACTTTAGACAGGAACACAATTCAAATGAATCCCTATTAACAGTACAAGGCATAGATCACATACCAAGGCATAGGAGAGGGGGAGACAGGGAAAGGCGTTTGGACCAGAGAGAAGTGTTTTGGATCTTTAATTTACAGACAAAACACCCCTCTGGTCTAAATTCAATTATGGATGTAGACTTATTTTACTGATTTTACAAAAT